>NC_048917.1:1278082-1302100 GCF_011077185.1 Oxyura jamaicensis | reverse complement strand
CAAGGCTTTTTTTTTTTTTTTCTCTGCAGGCTTCCAAACTGGGGGGGGAGAAGACGCGTGGTTTTTGGGAGGAACAAGTTGGCGGGTAGAAGTTAGAGCGCCTCAGCCAAAATTTTGGCTTAAGAAAGGGGATTAAAAATAAAACTAAAAAAAAAAAATGAAAAAAAAACAACAAAAAAAAAGAGGTAGAGCAGGAGGAGGAAAGCACTTTCCCAGCAAGGCCTGGAGCAGGTAGCGGGACCCGGGTTTGGTTTCTGAAGATCAGGGATGGGACCTGCGGCCACAAACCCCGTCCCCAAATAGTGCCAAACCCAGAGCAAAGACCCCCGCAGAGCCCCCCCAGCACTGGCTAAATATTGGTTTTTAGCCCAAATTGTGGCATTTCTCACCCACCCCACGGCTGCTGCCACCAAGCTCTCAGTGGCCATGGAGAAGCCTCGGAGCTGGTTTCGGTCCTTCCCCAGATCCTCTTCCAAGGGTGGCGCACCGAAGAACTAAAAGAGCTGAAGAACTAAAACTCGTCCTAAAAAACCCGCCGTCCTGCAGGCTTTGCACCTAAGTTTTCGTGGAATTGGATCTTTAAATCCTTACTGGTATTAGCAGAGGTATTTTGGGGTGATTCGCTCTCACCCAGGCCCACCTGGGATCAGAGCAGTCCCGGCCCCAAAGCCGTGAGGAACCCCGAAGAAGCGCAGGGGCAGAGGCGTCGGTCCCCAAACCCCTGGGGTCCCTGCGTCCCCACACCAGGAGACGGTCACGGGAAATCCCCAGGCTCGGGCGCCTCCGAGACTTCTTATTCCTGGGGGGGGCAAGCTCACATCTGAGACCCCTCCACCTCGGCTGGTCACCCTCAGCCCCCTCGGACGGCACCATCAGCCGAAATCCCCGGCGAGCCCACCACACTCCTCCTGCCCACCCAGCGGCTGGGGCAATTCGGGCACAGCATCGCCAGCACCGGCCCCTGTTGGACCCCAATTCACCTCCCTTCTGCCCCAAAAAAAGAACCAACCCTGGAGAAACCGGCCGGCCTCGAGCATCCCTGCATCCCCCAGGGCCAAGCCCCTACCCCCCGCTGGAAGGAAAGGAAGTTTTGGGTCCCCGACCCCCCAAAAAAAGGCCCCCGCCCCGCTGCCCCCGAACCAGGGCAGCGCCGAGCAGGAAGGTGTTAAAAAAACCCCAGCACCGACCTCAGGGGGAACCCCCGGTAAACAAGCGCGCCTCGGGGCGAGTAAATAGGGTGGGCTGCTCCCCGCTCGGCTTCCTGTTTGCTTTCGCAGATCCGGGCTGCCGCGGCCACCGCCGAGCACCGGCCCCGGGGTCCCCTCGGCGCCTGCGAGCCCCTGGGGCGAGCGGGGTCCATCCCCCCCCCCAGGGCATCCTGCCAGAGCCACGTGGAGAGTGGACAAGGATGGATCCGTCCTGTGCTCAGCGTCCCCCCTGGGGTGCTGTGATGATGGGTGGGGGGCAAAAGTGGCCCCCCCCCCGGGCTGGGTTTTACCCGTGTTAACCAAGCAGCCGGGCTCGGAGCGAGTTTTCCTACAGATGTTGGGGAAATCCCGGCTCTCCCATCCCAATCCCGTAAGCGAGCCGCGTCCTCCCCCCGTGCCTCAGTTTCCCTCTCCCCGTGCAGCTGATCTCGCCCATACGGGACCCCCCCCCCCCCCAGCCCCCAAGCACCCCAAGTCGTGGGCACGTGGGGCTAACGGGACGCTGGAGCTGTGTGCCCGAGCAAAGGGGGGTGTAGGGGAAGCAGCCCCCCCCGCCGGCAAAGCGGGGAGGCTGATAAGAGATAAGGGCTGTAAATCCCGTAAGGTGATCGGGGGGGGGGGGGGGGGGGCGAGCTGTTTGTTTGGCTCCAAACCCTGCACCCACGCTTAACCGAGAGGGACAAAAAGGGGAAAAAAAATAAAATTAAAAAAAAAAATGAGGAGGGAAAGACAAAAAAAAAAAAGGGGGGGGGGGAGAAAAGTGCAGCACACGCTCCGCAACGACAACAAAACTCCAGAGAAAAAGGAGCTCGGGGAGGGGGGGGGGGGGGGGGGGGCAATAAAAGGAAACCCAGTTGGGCTGGCAGGGTTTTTAAAGCGACGCCTGTTTTAAAAAAAGCAGCTGCTAATTTTAACTCTCCAGTGGAAAGAGTGAGCGGTACTTACAGGAGACAGCCTGGCTGCGGCCCTTCCACGTCCGCGGGGCGCTGGCGGCCGGGAGGAAGCGCGGGACGGGGCAAGGGGCAGGGGGGGCCGGGGCAGGGGACGCAGCCTCCGGCCGGAGCCACGTGGCCAGGGCTGGTTCTGCCCCCAAAGATGAGGATTTCACCCCAGAAAATGTTTTTCACCCTCCCCTCACCGGTGTCGGGACGCCCGTGGGTTCTGGCACCCCGAGCGGCGTCGCTCAGCGGCCCCGGAGCTGAAAGGGGACCTCGGGGCTGGAGGCGTCGCCCCGCCGATTCCACCTCTCCTTCGGGACGAGAAGGGCACCCGGGGGGATCGTGCCGAGACCCCGCAGCTTTTCCTGCGCCCTCCCTGCCCCGTGCCAAGCGCACCGGGCGAGGGGCCGCTCGCAGCTACGGCACGGTGGGATCCCAGCGGACGCAAGCCCAGGTGTCCACCAAAACTAAAGCTCCAAAATTGATAAAAAAGAATGTGGCGCAACGCCCCGGCCAGAGCCGGCACCCTCAGGATCTCTTCCCCATCCGAGGGAAATCAGCTTTTTGCTGCAAAATCCCGTGGGGAGAGAGAGAGAGGCGGGCTGGCACAGCCCCTGCAGCTGGTGCACGCGGTACCGGGCACGTGATTTCCTGCGCGGCGATACGGCCGTCTTCAGGACACGGAGGAGTCGATTCCGTTAAGGTCACGGTCCCGAGAAGAGCTCCTGCATCAGCCGGGCTCGGGCAGAGCGAGGCTTTCCTGGTGCGCCGCAAATGGGGCCGGAGCCGGGAGCACAAAATGCTTATCGACCGCGGACACCGAGCGCCACGGGACGCGAGGACGTGGCTTCGAGGGGATAAAATCGCCCGGCGCTGGTGGCCACACGCTTCCGAGGCTGGGTCGATAGCGCCTGTGCCATTCCTCCGCTCCTGTCGCTTGGCGAGCCGGGGGGAGGACGAGTTTCAAAGCAGCCCCCGGAGGCGTTTTCGGAAGCCAACTTGCCAAGAGCTCGACGTGCCGGCCGTGGAGGCGCGGGGATTGCTGAGCTGCTCCTCCCCGGCTCCAAACTCAGCGCCTGCACCACCAGCGGCGCCTCCAGCCCCGAAACCGAGCGCTTGTGCCGGCGTGAAACACGCAGAGCCTCCACCACGGGGCCGCCCAGAGAGATCCCGCTGCTGCCCGCCGGCATCCTGAGCGGGGCAGGGGATGCCGCAGGACCGCGGGGCTCGGGAGCCAGCCCTGTCCTCACCCGCGCCATGTCCCCAGGCTCGCCACGTCGCCATCACACGCGGCAGAATGGGGGCATCGCCCAACGCTTCGCCTGCCCCCGTACGGCGGGGCCCGTCCACCGCTTCACCCCGCGGATTTACGGCTGGAGAAGTCCTTGGCCCCGACCTTGCAGGGAAATGGCCAAAGCTCTTCCCATCTCCCAGCCCCAACAGCTCACCTGCCCCCTCTCTGGCACTAAAAAGCCAGCTCAAGGCAGCAGAAGCGCTTGCTAAGCAGAGGGAAGAGAGTCCCCTCCTTTCGGGGAGCTGGGCTCAGATTATTTTTAAGATCTTTCCTTTTATTGATCTGAAGAGCAGATAGGGAACGTGCATTACACGAAACCAAAGATTCCGCACAAGCGAGGGACGTGGCTTCGGCTCTCCCACAAGCTCGTTACAGCCAGCGGAGATGCAAACATTTACCGTAAGAGCAATAAAGAGGCAAAGAAGGTCGGGAAGGGAGAGCGCGCAGACACCGAGCCCTTTCTGAGCCGCACCGCAACGCCCTCCCTCCGTCCTTAGTTCTGGGGAAGGCGAGGGGACAAAATAACAGCGGCTTCTGCCTGCGGGGCTCGTCCAGCCGGCTGCCCTGGGACAGCTTTGCCCACAAAATTCCCTGCCACTGGGGCTGGAAGCGCTGCCAACCCCGACCCACGCGACCCACGGAGCGAGGCTGCGGCGCTCAGCCCCTCGGGGCTGCCAAAAACTGGGCTGTGAGCTCCTGGAGAATATGGGGCCGGGGGGGGGATGCTCGTCCCGTGGAAAGCAAAACTGGGAGGAAAAGGGTTTTTCGCCCCCCTACCTGCTACGCGGACTCCTGCATCTTCGGCTCGTGCCGGCCGAGGAGCTGCGGCCACCGCTCGTCAGTCAAGCTGCAAGAGAAAAAAGGGAACGGCCGTGAGGCTGAGGGGAGGGAGGCAGCGAGCAGGGCACGGCACGGCCGGGGGGGTCCCCTCCCGCGGTGACCCCGCAGCCGGACCGGGGGCAGCCAGCGCGGAGCCCCGGGGAAGCAGCCGAAAGCCCTGACCCGAGGAGGCATCGGTGCCAGGAGGTGGGACGGGGCACAAGCAAAGGAAAAGGGGGACGTGAGGAGGGTGATGAGCGTAAGGAGAGCGGGGGGGAAAAAGAAACTGAGAAGAGCTCGGGAATGAAAGCAACCATAAAATCCAAGTGATCATTAACCCAGGGCAGGGGCAAGCGGCCGCTCCGCGCGAGCAGGGCGCTGCGGCACGGCGCCGGGGCTCCGGCACCGACTTCCCCGTTTCCCTGCAAAGCCTCGCGCGTGCCCGCCGAGGAACGGCACCGACCTGCAGGCTCGGGACGCTTCTTCCCCCCCGGGAACGCAGCGCACCAGCTGGGCCAAAGGCGGCCCTCGCGGGGAACCGACCGAAGCAGCCCGGGAGGAAGCGCGGCGGCGAAGCTCATCCCACTCGTGACTCAGAGGCCGGCGGCGGAGACGACCCACGCGGGGCACAAAAGGGCTCGCAGCCCGGTGCTGGTCACTCATTTACCAGCTCGCTTCCTGGTGCGGCCGCCGCCGTCCTCCAGGTGACGGCAGCTCTGCCCGCGGCGGGCGAGGGGAGCGCCGCAAAGGGGAAACCGAGGCACGGCGAAGCGCGCGAGGGGCCGCGGTGGCGCAGCGCGCGCCTGCGCTCCCGAGCCGAGCTGCAGCCTCAGCCCGGCTCCTGCGAAGCAAGCAAGGAATTGTGCTCGGCTTTCCGGCGTCCGCGTCCTCCGCTTCGACCACAAAACCAGCCTTCCTCTCCCCGGCCGCCTCCCCCTCCCACGGCCAGCTCATTTCCTGGCATTACAAAATTCAGCCCCAACAAAGACGGGACCCAAGGAGCGCGCGGCTCGCACCGGGGCTGAGCCTGCCCCGGCCCCCCCCCCCCCCCCCAAATAAAGGGATGTGGACGGAGGGGTCCTGGGGAGAACCCGCCAGCAGCTCCCGACCACGCGTTGGTCCCCACGCCACGCAGGATGGGGCCCTGCGGACCGATCAGCCGCGGGATTCCCAGCTGCGGGACAGGTGGACGGGCCTGGATCCTTCACCTCTGCGACGGGAGAGCACCGGGGACGGGGGTGCCGAGTTCAGCCTCCCCCCCCTGCTGCACCTGCTGTACCGACCAAGATGTTGGCCAAGCACGACCCCCGAGGGCCACCCCTCGGTTTCTGTTACCAAAAAGCGCCGCGTCCTGCCAGGCCGGGCACCAGGACGGACAGACGAGCGGCGGGGAGCTTCGCCCTGCCCTTTCTACCCGTGCCATCTCCTTTCCGCCTCATTTCAGCTTCCAGCCCGGGGCCCCGGGGCCGTCGCCGCCCTCGAAGCTCGCCGCCCAGCCGGGTGTCACCGCGGCAGAGCCAGGCGTCACCCACAGAGCAGGAGGGCGTGGGTGGCGAGCACCAGCGGGACCACGGCACCACCCTCGCCCTGGGGGCTGCGCCCAAGCCCCGACACCGGGCTGCGAGGCGTCCCCGTCCCCATCCCGCCCCGGGCGTGCGCACCAAGCCCCCCCTCGCAGGGGGTTTTGCCTTCCTCCGGTCCCCCGGCGAGGCTCAGGGCACGAGGACGTGCGAACACGGGGATCGTGCTCCGCGCTGCTGCTTTCAGCTGCCGGTCGGGCCCTGGAAGCAAAAAGAACCGAGGAGGAGATCGCATCGAGCCCCCCGCGGGGACCCCACGTGCGCCCACCGGTGCCTGGAGCCATGCCCGTGTGCCGGTGGCCGTGCCGTGCCCGCCGGTACAGAAACACCTCTGTTAATGCAGGAGGCAGCACCGGCGCTCGGCTGCTGTCCCCGAACGGTGGCAAAAAGGGTTTTATTTTTCCCCCGGGGGAAAAAGAGTATGGGGTGTTCCAAATTGTGCGTTAAGCTGGAAAAAAACAACACACGGGAGCGAAGGAGGTGGCACAGGGCAGCGAATTCCCTTTCCGAAGTGAAACGAGGGGAGGAAAAGGGGGAAAGGGAAGGAGATCTTGGTGTCCGGCCACGCAGAAGTGCTGACCAGGCAAAAAAAAAACAACAAAAAACGTTCCTGTTCGGAAGCCCGAGCTTCGGTTTCGCCCCGCGTGGCGCGGGCAGCAGGAGCACGGGGCTGTGGCATGGTGGTGCCACCCCGGCCTCCCAGCAGGATCAGTCCCGCGCCGCCGCTGGAAGCCAGCCCGAGGCGAAACGAGGCGAAATCGGGCAAAAGGAGGCGAAACTGGGCAAAATGAGGCAAAATAAAACGAGGCAAAATCAGGCAAAAGGAGGCGAAATCAGGCAAAACGAGCCTCGCCGCCCCGGCAGTCCCACGCCGTAGCTCTTATCCCCGAGGGCCTGCTGGAGGAGGGTGGCCGGGACGCCCTGCGCAGGGGGCTGGAAGGCGTTAAATCCCACAGCCGAGGCCCCAGCCCCGTCGTTAGATCAATCCCGAGCTAATTAAGCTGCCGCCGCCGCAGGAAAGCCCTGCCACGGCCGGCTCCTCGCGGGGCGCCCGCGTCCCCGGGGCCACCACCACCCGGTGCCACCGTGGGGATGGCAGAGAATTGGGGGGGGAAACCAGGGGGGCAGTAGGAATGGGGGGGGGGGGGGTGGGGGCATTTTTGCCCCCCCTCCCTGGGGGCTTCTCCATGCCAAGGGGCCAAGACGGAGGCGCAGATTGCGGAGGGGAAGAGCGGCCCGACCGCAATCTCTCCTTCCCTTTTCTTCACGTTTCCTTTAGCAACGGGCCGTGGGCCGCAAACATTTGGGCTCCAAACCCGAACTTCCCCCCCCCCCCCGGGGGCGCCGGCCGGCCCCCCTCCCCCCGCCCCCCCCCCCCCCCCCCCCGCCTCGGGGGCTCGCGGAGCCGTCCCCGAACCTTCGGCCAGTTTCTCCAGGCCCACGACGCTGCTGCAGCCCCTCGGGCGTCGCCACCCTGCCTCCGGCCTGCAGCGGCCGCTGGAAAAGAAACGGAACCCGAGGAGCCCGCAGGGGCTGCGGAAACGGAGAGCAGCGGGGAGAAGGCGTCAGGGACGTGGTCCGCGGGGCCACGAGGACGTCAGCTGGATGGGACGGGAACGGGGACGACACGGTGACAAAACCACGGCCCAGGTGCACCCAGGACACCTCCACGCGGTGCCGGAGGCGCCCCCGGCGCTCGCCCAGCTCAGGGATGGAGCAGGGCAGCTTCCAGCTCCGGGCAGCGATCGCCGAAGCCCGGAGCCATCTCCGGGTTCCCGGGCAGGTCGCCGAGCGCACGGCACGGCCCCGCCAGGAGCTGGGGGACGCGGAAAGGGGGTGCCGGGGGGGGTAAGGGGGGGGTGGCGGTGCGGCCGTGCGACCGTTGCAGCCGCCGAGTTTCGCTCTCGCCAGCTGAGTTCCCCCTTGGGCGGCGGAGATGCAGAAGCGAAACCTGCAGCTGGATGGACGCGGGCGGGCGGGGGCGGCGGGGCAAGAGGCACCGGCGGGGGTCCCCGGAGCACCCCGGGGGTGCCGTGGCCGGGACAGGGATGCCGGGGGGGTGGGGGGGGGGACACACACAGGTGGGACGAGAGGTGGGCTCCTCGGCGGCTCGCTGCGCTCACCCTGCTCCTGCCCCCGTCCCGGCACAGCTGGGCTGAGCCCTGCACAGCTGCCAGGGGCAGGAACGGCCCTCGGAACCCGGGGGGGGGCTGCACCTGGGGTGGCCCCGTCAGCTCAGCCCTCCCCGAAAGCCCTCCTGGTGGCGACACCGCCCCAGGGCATCCCCGGGCACCCGCTGAGGTTGCAGGCAGGGACCCGCACGGGGGGGCGTCGCGGGGCCTCGGTCCTCCCAGACAGGGAAACTGAGGCACGGGGAGGGACACAAGCGACCCCCCCCCCCCGCAGCCTCTTTGTCCCACCCCACAGCAGCACCCCAGCGCCTGAAACAGCCCCAAACCACATTAGGACATCCTGGGTGAGGAGGGGAGAGGGGGCTCCTGCCCACAAACCCCAACGGGCCCCCCCCCCCCCCCGCACCCCACGTGCTCAGCATCTGCCCTCGCCCCGCGCTGCCTCGGGCCACATTGCCACCTGCCGGCACCATCCCGGGGGGTGGCCCCCCCGGGCACCCACGCACCCCGTCACGGGTGGCACCTTCCCTTTCCCGCACCCTTTGCGCCCAAAGCACCGAGCAGCTCCCCGGGAAGGCCCCCACGAGGAGGTTCCGGGGGTCAGGATCGGGGTTTTCCCATCTCCCACGCCAGGACTTCGGCTGCCTGAGGGAGGGATGTGGGAAAACGCGGGTTCCACCTGCAGGGTTTAACCCACAAGAAAGGCAAAAAGCCTCAAGGAAGGCTCCCCACAAAACAGAGCCTCCGGATTTCGGCAGCTGAAAGCACGCCGCTCCCCCAAAAGCAGCTGCCCCCTCCCCCCAAAACCCACAGCTCAGCATCTGCAAAAGGGCACCGGGTGCCCAGGTCCCATCGCAGCAGTCGCAGCCTCATTTTTTGATTTTTTTACTGATTTTTTTTTTTACTGGACTGATTTTTTCACCCAGGTACCGGCAGCCCCGGGCTGCCTGAGGAGCCCACGGGGCTGAGCAAAGTCCCGGCACCGCTCTGCTCCCCCCGGATTTCCAGCTCCAGCTCCCGCAGGCGGCTCCGAGGCACGTCCCCAGCAGCGGGGGGCAGCTTTGGCCATCCTGCCCCTGCACGGCCGCTCCGCAACCGCTCCCCCCCCCGGCCTAAAACCCCACACCCGACGCCGGGGACGTGAACCCACGGCGTGTGTGGCCATGAGAAAATCGCCTCCGAGCTTTTTTTCTCTGCGGGGAGAAGGAGGGAGGGAGGGGGAAGAGGTGCCGGGAGCGCTCTCACGGCGTCGGCCGGCCAGGAGCTCGCTGCACCCTGTGCCGCGGTGGTGCTGGAGCTGCCGTGTGGCTCGGCGCCCGCGCCAGCACCACGGGGACAGGCGGGTGGCAGCACAAAGGACCCCGTCCAAAACGGCCCCAAGCGAGCCAGGGTGTCAGGGCACGCACCCACGCACCGGGGGACGCATCCACGAGGCACGGATCCAGGCACCAGGGCACGGATAAAGGCACCGGGCACCATCTCCAGGGCACAGATCCACGCTGCGGGCACCATCCACGCACCAGGGGATGCACCCACGGAGCACGGATCAAGGCACCGGGCCCCATCCGTGCACCAGGCACCATCCAGGTGCCAGGGGACGCACCCACGGGGCACGGATCCAGGCACCGGACACCATCCCCACACCATGGCACGCACCCACGGGGCACGGGCTATTGGGGCCAGGGTTCTTCCAGCTCTCAGCCCTTCCCCACGCACGGGCTGAGCCCCGGCTGACCCCGCGCCCGCCGGCACCGCTCGGCACGGCCCCGGCTCATCGGGTCCAAACTCCAGGGCCACCGGGTGAGGCGGGGTGAGCGGCCGGCCGGGGCGGCGTGCCGGCACGTACAGGGGACGGCGGGAGGGAAGATGGGGAAAAAAAGGAGGATAATTAGGAGCCCGGACCCCTCGCCGCACGCATTCGGCTGTCGTCTGAGTCAGCAGCAGCAGGAGCCGCCGCCCCCCCCGGGAGGTTTTGCACGGCCGCAGCCTCCCCGGGCGGCTCAGCCCTGCTCTCCCTATGGAAACCAAACAAACACGCTCGCCCGAGCCCTGACAAACACGGCAGGGCGTACGGCACCCTCTGGCCGCAGCGGGGGAGCTGGGAGGGGGCCAACGTCTGCGGTGGTCCCCCGACACCTCGCTAACCAGGGGGAGGACAGAGGCAGGGTGGGCACGAGCCGTGCGCGGGGACCCCCGCACGCTCTTCCAGGCTGGAAAATCTCAGCTCAGCTCCACGCTGGGAGCCACGAGGGGTTTTAAAACCTGCTTGCACATGGGAGGGAGAAATACTTCGCCTGCGGGCGTGGGATGCCTCGGAGGGGTGCACCTAACGCTGGCTCGCGCCCCGGACTCTGCTCGTGCCCCAGAACAGAGCCTCCAAAAACCAGCCGGGACCCCCCGGAAAACCTGGGGGCCAAGCAGCTGCCCCCACGCGGAGAAGGAAACCAGCCCCAGGGGTACCCACGCCGTGGGTCCAAACCCCCAAACGGCTCTCGGGTTCCCCACGGCACGGCGGGGCTGGCGAGCGTCCGCGTCCGCTCGGCGGGGTGAGGACGAGTTCCCACCAGGGGTTTCACCGCCTCCATCCCATGCCCAACCCCAACGGCAGCTCCCGGCCTCCACCTGCTTCTTCCCCGGGGCTGGAAATCCTCTCTGGGCAGGAAGGATTACGACGCTGCTCGCCGTCGAGGCGCGGCGCAAGGCTGGCGCATTCGGTGCCGTCGTCACCGACTCCCACACCGCCCCCGGCACGCGCCGCCGCGAGGGGAAAGCAGAGGGGGGGGGGATTTTGTGGGCACCTACGGAGCCAACGCAAGATCTCGCCGGGTAATTCGGTTAACCCAGGCAACCCAGCAGCACGGATCCGTAGGGAACGGGGCTCGGCTGCCCCCCTCGGCCCCTCCAGGCACCCAAACACAGCCCCCAGAGCCGCGGGAGCTCGGCCACGGCAGCACTGGGCACCCAAAAATCGCCCTCCGTGGCCTCTGGTTGTAGCTGGAAGGTCTCTGCCACAAAGCTCGGCTTCACAGCACAGCACCCTCGATGCTTTTGCCTCCCCCCCTGTAAAGCCCCAGCTTCGAAGCCCTGTAATTTAAAGCGAAAATCACAGCTTTCCGATTTAAAAGGGAGGGAGAGAAAAATCTCCCCGGCCCAGGAGCCAATTAAAACAAGCGGAGAGCCGTTTGCTTTGTGATCTTGGGATTTTATTTTTTATTTTTGGAGCTAATCTCCCCGTTGGAACGGGCCGGCACGCGCCGTGCCTCCCCGGCCAGGCCCGGGGCTTGAGCCCCCCCACTCTCCCCTCCTGCCCCCTCTGCTCGCCTTTATCCCGACTTTCTTCTCAGAATTACCGTGCGAGACACAACATCAGGGCGGCTGGAAACTTTTCAGCAGGGGATTTTGCTCTCTTGCCGCCTCTCTGTTTTATGAAGAAGGGAGTTTTGTACTTTAAAAATACTCTTCTCGCTTTGAGTTTTCCCCGCTCGGCACGGGAAGGCTCAGAGGGAGGAGGAACCCCCCCCCCCTCCCCGGGCCCTCTCCGCTCCCTCCTTCCTGGGAGAAAAACGTGATCCCGCTCCTAACCCGGCTGCAAACCACACCGCAAAGGCAGCTCCCAGGAACTGCACGAAAATGGAAAGTTTTAGCAGTGCAAAGGCCCCGAAACACCCGGGGACTGCACGAAAACGGAAAGTTTTAGGAGCGTAAAGGCTCAGAAACACCCAGGAATGGGATTTACCTTCTTTTTCCAGCCCGGACCCGGCAGCGTCTCACCCTGGACGCCCAGAGCCATCCGTCCGCTGCCCCCAGCACCGCGGTGGGGCGAAGCTGCCCACGAATTCCGCCCGGGTTGCATTTGCCCTATTTCTTTATCAGCCTGGAAACCGCGCTGCTTTCCCAGCTGCAGAGGCAGCTCGGTTCCCAAGAACCGCCGAAAAGCCGCCACCTCTTCCCAGGATCGCGCGGCACGCGGTGGCGGGGAGCCAGCGCTGAGGACGGCGCAGGAAAAGGGGAGCGAGGCGGGACCCCGCAGAAATCGGCTGGCGAGGGGCACGGAGGGGGGCGCACGAAGCCCAGCCGATCATCCACGCGCCGGGGACTGCAGCGTGCGGGGTTCCCCGTGGAGACCCCGTTCAGCCAGGCGCTGCCGGACCCCTCTCGCCGTGCCCGCGGCGCCCCGAAAGCAGGAGCTGCAAAACGGGCGAAGGAACGGGCGCGGCGGGCCCGAATTACCGGCTTATTCTTGTGATTTTTAGGGCTTTTTGCTTTCCGTCGAGGTGAGACAAGGGCCGAGGTGGGGCGGGGGACGCGCGGACGCGGTGCCTTCGGGATCCACCAGCAGCAGAGGTCGGGCAGGAAGGCGGTGGCAGAGGCGGCGACGGTTTCGGCACCGAAGCTCCTCTTCAGGGCCACGTTCCTCAACCTCCAGGACAAAACGAGAAGCGGGGAGAGAAAGAAATCCCACCAGATTTTTTTTTTTTGGGGGGGGGAGTGGGGGGAAATAAATAAATAAAGCCAGGAGCCCTCTCCCTCGCCGCAATGGTTTTTCATTTTCAACCAGATAAAACTGAGCCTAAACTCCGACTGCTCGCTTATCCCTTTTATGCTCGCTTCCTTGTTTGCATGCGCATGTGGGAACGTGTGGGTGTGTGGGTTTTGTTTTGCTTTCTGCAAATCGCTCTGCAGACCATCTCCCGGTGCCTTGCAGATCGCGGCTTCCTCAGCCCCGCTCCGTCATCCGGCCGGGCGCGCTTTCCGCCCCTCTGCTCTTCTCCCCTCGCCCCCGGTGCAGCTCCCGGACCCCAGCTCGGAGCATTTTGGGCACGGGACACGGGGAGCAGGGACGGAGCAGGGACGGAGCAGCGGGCACCGGCCCCCTGCGGGAAGGCGGCTGCTCCCCCGGGGAAGGAATCCGCCCCACGGCGCGGCCCTGCTCGATGCCCTATTTAAGGCTCGGAGCAAGGGGAAGGGCTTGGGGGCACATCCGAAGCAGCGAGCCCTCCACGGCACCGCTGGCGAGCTCGCTCACACCTCTCCCTTCGAGCCCAGGTCCTCTGCAGCCCCCCAAAATACCCCCCCCGGGAGCACCCAAACCAAACTCCGGGCGCGTTTAACATCACGGCACCGCGACGGCACGGGGAGCGATGGAGGGGGTGCCAAAGAATTGAGATGGCCACGAAGACGCCCCGGGGCGAGAACACGGGGCCAGGGGGTGCCCCCCCGTGCCGCTCGCGCCCCTCCTCGCCCCCCACCAAACCCCGGAGGGGTGATTTCGGCCCCGGCCGTGCCGCCCCGGCTCCACCAAATAACGCCCAGCGTGGCTCCAAGCCCTAACTGGATAACGAGCTCCCAACGAGAGCCTAATGAAGGATTAGCAAAAGGCAGTTTAAAGAGATTAAGGCTGGGCGCAGCACCGAGACGGCTTGGGGGGGGGGTTTATGGGCGAGGGTTTTTCCGAGCCCCAAATTTCAGCCCCTGCAAAAGGCGGCGTCCACCGGGGGCTGCGGATTCGGGGTGGCTTTTAGGGGCTGAGGCTCACGGGAGGGGGACGGGGGGCTGCGGAAGGATGGCGGCGCACCAAAATTCGCGAGTGGCGTCTCAAAGCCCTGCCCAAGGCGCCCTAAAACGGAGCCGGTGGCTCCCTTGATCTCTCCCCGCCCACACCCAGCCCTTCCATCTGCATCCCAGCTGCGTGCCGCGATGCTCCGGCCCCGGCCGTAACGGCGGCTGATGTTATCCACCCGGAGCCCCGAGCCTTCCAAGGAGCCCCAGGGAAGCAGGTACTCAGCTCTCGTTCAGGGAAAGTTATTAATATTAATTTCTTGGCTCCGCACAAACGGGGCGAGGAGTCAGCCCTCGCCTCAAAGAGCTCGGCGCAACGCAAAGGTCAGGAGGCTGCCTCGGCCGAAGGCAAGGCGCCGCGCTTCCAAAATAGAAAGCGAGGCGCTGGGGGTGGCTCTTTGTTTGTTTTGCCAGGCGCGTTTCTCCTACGACCACAAACACCAGAAACTTTCGGCTCCCAAGAAGCGGCCGCCCAAGGGCCTGGTGCGCACGTGCACGAGGAGCCGGGGTTTTTGGGGGCACGTGCCCGACCGGCGGCGGCGGTGCCCCGAAATGAAAAAGGGGGGAAATAAAAAAAAAAAGAGGGGGGGCAGAGCCCGATGGCTGAGACCCAGCGGCCGGGGCAACCTCTAAAACCCAGCCCAAAATCGCAGGAGGGATCTGGGGAGGGCCGGGAGGGGATCTGACAAACATCCCTGCCAGGGCCTACCAAAACAAATGGAACGAAGATGTTTGGAGCGGCTCCAGCTGTTTACTGGTGACGCAGGCGGAGGTATAAATAATGAGCCGGCCGGGATTCTGCTCGCAGGCTCCTCGCCCTTATCTAATCGCATCTCGCGGCGACGCGGCCCCGTCCCCTCCCTGCCCGAATCGTCTCGAGAAAAGCAGATGCGAAACGGAATTAAAAAAACAAAAAATCCAGCACGGCCACCGCCGGTTAAAAGCAGCGATCCCACGGCGCGCTGGACGCTCGGCCCCAGGCAGCCGGGGCTCCCATCCCACCCTCTGAGGAAGAGGATTTTACCCCGGCGGGAGCCCTGCCCGCGGGCCGGATCCGGCCCCGCAGCCCTCGCGCCCTGCCCGTGCCAGCCCCGCTTGGGCAAAACGGGGCCTTGGGGACGGTGACAGCGCTCGAAACACCCTCACCAGCGCCAGCCTCCGGCGTCCGGCCACCGCGGAGAGCAAGGAAGCGCTCGGACGTTGCCGGTCCCCAAAAATAACGCACCCGCCGCAGCTTCGGCACCACGCGGCGACGGCACCCGCGCTGCGGGAAGGCGCCCGGCAATCCGATTCTGGTGATTTTGACAGCTCGGGATGACCTGAGCCGATCCCTCCCGGCCTCGGCGGGGTTCAAGGGGAGGGGAGAAGCCGGCAGCCCCCTGCCCCGACGCCCCCTCCCCCCCCCTCCGGTCCCCCGAAGGATGCCCCAAAGCCACCGCCCGCCGCGCGGCCGGAGAAGCGAAGCCGGCGTTGGAAACTTACTGAGGAAATTGGCCGCCCAGCTCCAGCAGGCTGCTTGTCCCTACTGGTGGGAAAGTCTATAAATCTCTAATAAAGAAAAAAAAAAAAAGAAAGAAAAAAAAAAAATCCCCCCCCATTTTATTCCCCCCCCCCCTCCCCTTTCCCCAGGATTGCGAAACCGAGAGGGCAGCCGGGGCTTGGATCTGCAGCATTGCTGAGTTCCTACGGAGTCTGGGCTCCCTGCCACCAGCAACAGCGGCTCTGGGGGTGTGGAAAAAGGGAGGAAAAAAAAAAAAGAAAACGGGGAGAAAAAAAAAAGTCCTGTTTATTTTGGGGGATGAGAGAGAAAACTTGCAATGCGCAAGCCGTGGGGAGGTGGTGAGCGCGGCTCCCGCGTTCCTGCAGCCGCGGCGCGCTTCGGGACGGGAAGGTTTGTGCTCCCTCCATGAGGGTCCCCCCGTGGGGTCTCCACCACCTCCCCCTTTTCCCTTTTTCCAGCTCCAGCCCGGCCGCAGAGCTCGGCCAAGGGCACCCCGACCGGGTCACGGCCACCCCGGGGTGCTCGGGGGCACCCAAAGGTGCCGAGGGCGGCTCTGCCCCGCGGCGGCAGCGGGAATTACCGGGGACAGGCTGGCAGAAAAGCCTGACCCAGATTCCCCTCCAGCCTGATCCCTCGGTGAAGTCATAATCCTCGGAGGGCTTCTGGTCCTTTTTTTCTTTTTTTTTTAAAATACATCCCTGAGAGTTGCCACGGAAACGGCGGTGATGCTATAATTTCAGCATTATAGACTTCAGCGCGAGAACAGGCGGGAGAAGAAGGCTGAAACATGGGCGAGCTGCGCCGGGGATGCTCTGAGGGGAAAAAAGCGAGCAGGGGCAGGCGGAGAGGTGCGGGCGGGAGGGTGCCCACCCTTGGGTGCCCACCCTTGGGTGCCCTTGTGGGGCAGCAGCAGGGGAGCTGCCGACCCCGTAGGGCTCAGGAGGGTGGCGGAGGCTCCCCAAAGCAGGGCAGGGTGTGGGGTCCCGAGGCCCCCAGAGCCCTGTTTTGGGGCAGCCCCAGCTGCATCCAGCGCTGCAGCACCCAGGGGGTGCCCAAAGCAGCTGGGTGGTGCCAGGAAGGGAGGCCGGGCCTTTCTGATCCCGTTTGCCACCGCCTCTCCTCCCTGCATCGGGGTCATGGGTGGCATCCCATCCCCATCCCATCCCCATCCGGACTCGAGCCACCAGCTCGCCCAAGGGTAAGCCCAGCAGCTGCTCCCCACTTCCGCGGGGCCGGGAGAGACACCCCTGGGTGCTCTCGGCTCCAAGCTTGGCAATTTTGACCCCAAAAAACCCTTGGGCAGGTGCTGGCGAGCTGTAGGGTGGGAGGTGACCTGCCACCAGCCAGGAACCGAGCCGGTGCCAGGGGGGCTTCAGCACCCAAACGCCAGGAGCCTGAAGCCCCCGGTACCACGCAGGGATGGGAAAATCAAACCGATTTAAACCACATTTCCATCTCCCCTCCCGCACCCCTTCCAACCCCGCCGCCGGGCACTGAAGCGGCACCGGCGGTGATGCAAACTTTCCGAAAAGGCTCACAAATAAAAATAAGGCGACGCACAAACAGCTCCGCGCGAACGCCGCCCAACGGCCCATGACCCGCGGGCTGCCTGCGCTGCGAGGGCTCGCGGGTCCCAGAGGAAGCCCGAAAGCCCCGGGGACGCCGCGCCCCGCGTGCCCCACGCCGCTCTCGCCCACGCGGGGAGGCGAGGACGAGGCGTCCTGCTCCGGTGCGCGGCACCCAGCACCCTGCTGGCACCCAGGAGCCAGTCCCGGTCCCGTGCCGGAGCTGGGGTGCAGCCCAGCGAGGGGCTCAAGGTCCTGGGCACGGAGATCCGGGGGTTGATACAAAAATCAAGCTTGGATAAAAAAATCACGGCGTGTCGGGACCGAAATGTGGCCATGGCGCAGGGCAGCTGGTGGCGCGCAGCAGCGACGGGACGCTCTGCAATAATCCTGCTCTTGGTGCGCAGCCTCAGGATGGAGGCAGAGCCACCTAAAGGGGCGCACGGCCTCCGGGAGGAACCGTTTTGTTCCAGTCCCCAAACGGGAAGCAAACCCCAAAGCCGCCAGCCCCCCTGGCTGACCCGGCAGCCCTTGAGCCACCAGGGTTGCTTTGAGCAGTGACCCCGAGCTCCGTATTTAGCCCCGGAGGTATTCATCGCAGCGAGGCTAAAAACAAATCGGCATTTGCATCACAAAAAGACCCCCGTTTGCCCTGTACATGTGTAGCATCGCCTCGAGAACGCATGCAAAGCAGCCTTCCTCCCTTGCCAAGCAGAAGGCGCTGAAGGTCACGCGAGCGGATGCCGAGCTCGCCGTGCCTGCTCCTCGCCGCTGGAAAGGACGAGGCAAGAACGTCCTCCCTCGCGGGGAGCCTCTCCCGACCTTCCCAGGCACAAGTGCAGCTGGAGCAGCGCTCTTGGCCCTCCAGCAACGCACAAAATGCTGCTCAGTAAATACACGGCCGCTTCTGGCCTCGGAGACCGCCAGGACCAGAGGGCTGCCAACGCTCCTCGCTCCTTCAGCCTCTCCTCCTTGCTCCCGGAGCCAGCCTCAGCCTCGGGGCAGCGAACCCGGTCCCCGCGGGGCACGGCGCGGGGCTGCTCGCCCCCAGCACCTCTCCAAGGCATGAGGGCGAGCTGGCGGAGGCGAAAGCAGCTCCCGCAGGAGGACGAGGACGGTGCCGCCCGTCCCAGCGCTCACCCGCGGCCCCACGGGCTCGCGGCCGTGCCCCAGCACATCGCTTTTTTGGGACCAAGTCCCTCGGCGAGCCTGCACCACACGTGCTGCTCCCCACGCCCTTCTCCCTCACGGCACGGGGACCTCGCCGTCCCCTCGGTCCGCTTCAAAACCCGGCCCCACAAACCCGGGCGCAACACGAGCGTGCGGGGAGCGCGCCAACCCCCCGCGGCACCGGCACCGCCCCAGAAGACAGATGCCTCTCTCCCCCTGCAGTAAAATGCCAGCTATATCGAGAGGATTGATGAAGGGAGCAAGAAGCAGCATACCAGCCACCAGCTGCCGCGGGATGAGGCTTGGCTGCCTTCGCCACCAGCATCCTGCTCCAACCATTTGTTCTGCTTCTATTTTAAAAAGCGCAGGGGCTCGGCGCTCCGCGTCTCCCAGCCTCCCCACCGCCGAGGGAGGCGGCGGATTTCTGCAAAGCCAAGAGGCAGCGACGGCTCCGCGAGCGATCTTGGCAGCGGCTCTGCGCGGGGCCGGGGATATTTTGGAGCGAGCGAGCGGAGAGGTGCTAGTTTTCCCCGCGGCGTGTCGCGGGCGCGTGGGAAGGGCGGCCGCGCCAAGGCAGGGAAGGTTGGGGACCGCTCCATGATTGATCGGTGCCTCGAACCCGGGAGCTGGGGCTCCTCCAGCTCGCTGATAGCTGAGTTGGTGCCCAAAAGCAGAGGTCGAGGCCGGCGAGGAGCAACCCGGGAGCTGGAGGTGACCGGAGGGGAGCCCGGCACGGCGCCATGCCCCTTGCCGGTACACCGGAGCAGGGCGCGAGGTGCCTGGGCTCTGTCCCCTCGCCGTTGGCTCCTCGCTACCTGCTCACGCTCGCCTCCAGCACAGCCTTTTCTCAAGGGCAGGGGCCGGTCCCCGGGGAGCCCTCGGCGTGCTCCTGGGAAGGAAGAAGGTGCAAGTGATGGATTTTTAACAACCCGCCCCGTTTCAGCCGCTCCAACCCGGCACCGGGATCACGGCTCACGCAGCGACGCGGACCCAAGGGGGCCGTGGGTGTCACAACGTTGGCAGCCACCAGCAGGCAGGACAGGCACGACGCACGGCAGCGGGCAGAGCACCGCCGGTTCCCCCAGGGTTACGCAGACACACGCTCCTCCTCTGCCCTGTAAACCTCCCCCCGGGGCAGGATCCGTGCCCGGCTCCGTGCCGCGGCGCAGCAATCCCTGCGACGGGACCCTCGTTAGGAGCAGCGGTCCTGAGCCCCCGGGTTCGGTCCTGAGCTCCAGGCCACCAAACACCAGGCTCTGCTCCTCGTTATTTATCACCCCCCCCAACCCCTCCGCCACAGCCCCAAGTGGTTTTGTTTCGTCCCCCGGCCCAAGACTCTGGGTGCAGGCAGACCACCGGACTAGCGCGGTTACGGGACAGGATGTTCTCGGTGACTGCAGCGTAATAAGAACACAAAAAAAAAAGGCAAGCTGGTCAAAAGAATTCGTCCACATTTTTCTTTTTCTTTTTTTTTTTTTTTTTTTCCCCTCCCTGTCAGTGGAAACTTCTGCCGCGGCCCCGTGTCTCAAGGTTACTGCTCAGGGTGGGGGAGGATTTCAGGTTTTACAACTGAAAAATTCCAGAGAGAAACACAGAAATGTTGCCTTTTTTTTTTTTTTTTTTTTAACCAAACAGCAGCCATTCGTCCCATTTTTTACCGTTTCTCAGGGTCAGCGCAGCAGGGCTCGATGGCTTTGGTAGGCTACCCTCAGTGACCGGGGAACGCGTGGCGTTACCGATTCCTGCTGGGAGGAAAACCGATCCAAGCAAATTTAAGCCCCGACCCTTTCCCCACCTGCACATCACGGGATGAGTTCCTGGGCGTTCGCTTCTACGGCGCCTGGCAATTTTTCCCCTGAAGCCTCCCGATAATTGGAAAGGAAAAACTCGCTTTGGAAAACGTTTCATCTTAAAAAATAATAACCAAAAAACCTTCCGAAAGGATGGGGGAGAGGCACGCTGTTCCAAAAGGCACCCGCGTTTAAAGAGGAAGATGAGAACTTTCCGGGGTTATTTATAAACCCCTGCTTATCCCCGGCGGTGGCACCTTTGAGCCGTACCGCGTGCCCCGGGCAGGTGATGCCCCGCGATCCCGCGACAGCCCCGGCACCGTGCCGTGCCAAAGCGAGCCAAACCGTGCCATGGGACCCCGTGCCGCTCGGCCGTGGGACCCCGTGCTGCTCGGGAAGTGGCAGCCGATACGGCAAAAACCGCTGGAAAAAAAAATAATAAATAAAAATTAAAAATCCCGTAAGGAGATGGGGAGCTTGTTACACCCTCGCCCTATTTATTGCCGTACGTTTGGGAACGAGGCAGCCCCCTGCCCTCGGGTTCAAACCCGTGTCAAAACCAACTGCTGCTGGCACGCGGGGGCGTTCGGGAGCTGTGGCTTTGCCACGTGTGCCTCCACAAAGTGCCGCCGTGGCACCGGCACCGCGTGGGATGCCGTCCCTCGCCCTGCTCCCCGAGCAGCCCCGTTGGAAGGGGGCACCCGGGCAGCTGTTCCTGCTGGAAAGGATCCTTGCCCAGGATGCTGGCTGGGGGCTGACTGGAGTTCTGGAAAGAGAACCCACTCTTCTCTTCCTCCCCGCTCCTAAATTGGCCATTTAATCACCACCTTCCCAACCCCAAAACAACGCTGACTCAAGGCGCGAGGTGGGAGCGCTGCAATTCCATGCCACATAATGCCCAAGAGCAGCCCGGAGGCACGGTGCCGGGCTTTCCTCGGCGCAGGGGTCCCCTCGAGCCCCCCACAGGCCTCCCCTGGCACGGGGGCAGAGACGTTGAGGACCTCCGGCTTTCAATTAGCCCCGTTTAATTAAACCAAAGAGGGTTGGGAATGCAGGTGCCCGGCGCCGGCCGAGCCGGCGGAGCAGCGATGCTCCGAGCGCAGGCACGGAGGAGCTGGAGGAAAAAGGAGGGGAAGCAGCGTTTCAGCGGGCGTTGCGCAAACGGCTCCGTGCCCTGCTCGTCCTCGTCACGCCGCCACGAGCTCACCGCGCAGCGCCCGGCTGCCTGCAGGGTGGCGGCCGCCGCCTGACACATCCCCACGCAGCACCGGCCGGCCCGACCGGCTCGCACCGAGGCACCTCTCGCGCTGCGGGGAGGTTTGGGGAACGGGACCCCTCCTCTCGCACCCCCAGGACCCACGCCGCAGGGTTTGGATCCCCGCCGGTACGCAGGGGATGAGGCCGGGGCACGCGGGGCCAGGATGCTCCCGCAGCGTTTCTGTCGGAGCAGAGCTGGAGGCGCCGGGGGACACCCCCTTGCCGGAGGGGGGCACGATTTCCTGCAAGCTCCGGGGGCCAGGACGCAGCCCCCCTGCAAAAAAAATCATCCCAGGAGGCGAAGGGCTCAGGCACTCACCTGCTCCGGGGCCACCCCGTGCCTCCTGCATTAAGGAGCAGCCTCGTCGCTGCCTCTGCACCGCGACCGGCACCGCGCACACCTCTCCCCGCCACGCGTCCCCCCCGGGAAGGGTGCAAAAACGGGACGGGGCTGCCCAGAAAACTCTCCCGACACTCCCCCCTTTGCTAAGAGAAAGCAAAGCTACGGCCCTCCCCCCAAATAAATCCCTCCGAACCCATTTCCCCCGCATTTAACAAGCCCTCGCTCCACGCAGGCGCTCTTTTTTTTTTGGCTAAGTGATGCAAGCCCTCGTCGTCGTTTTTTTTTTTCCAAGCGGTGGGGAGCTACAGCGGGGAGACACCGGGAGCGAGGGCAGGAGAAAGGAGAAATTAAAGGAAGAAAAAAAAAAAACGCAAGCAAACAGAAGTGGAGTGCGAGATGAAAAGCGACAGCTCGGCGAAGGTAGAGCTGCTGGCAGGCAGACGGCTAGATCCATCTTGAAAGCAAAAGCAAACTGCTGCTCAAACAAGGCAGAGGGAAAAGCTAGAGGTCTTCCGGCACTGCCTAAGCTCTGATCAAACAAAATGATTAACAAATTTCGGCTCTTTATTGAAAGCTTCTCTAATGAGAAGAAAACTAAAAGATGGAGGAGGAATGGGGGGGATCAATAAATAAAACCCCCTTGAGAGGAGCGTCAGATGGAAAAGCGGCGGCGCCGGGGACCGATGGGGCTCCTCGTCCCTGCTGCTGCGGGAGGGACGAGCGGCTCGGGGTGCCCGGCTCGTGGCCGAGGGCACGGGATCGTGCCTCTGCCTCATCCTCCCCGCTCCTCCCTGCCCCTGCTCTGACTCACCCCGGCTCCTCGCTACATCCGCGGCCTTCCTGGGGGAAGGACTGTCATCTGCAATCCGCTCACCTCCGAACTCCGGGGCGGCTCGGCCTCTGGGAAGCGCTAAAATAGCCAGAAAAAAAATAAAATAAAATAAGAAAGAGTCCCTGGCCCGAGGAGCTCGCCCTCCGAACAGATGGGACGGCTACGGGGCGAGGCACGGGGATATTTTTAGCTCTGGTTGCAGATGGGGAAGTCCGGCACGGCGAGGCTCAGCCAGCATCCACGCGGCAGCCCACGCCGCTGCCCGCGGCCGCTCGCCCCTGCCCTGCTGGGATGAGCTGGGTGCGCGCCCCCCCCGGCTTCCCCCCCGGGATTTAATGGGGCGCTGCCAGCTCCATTCCCAAACCCCGGGCGCCTACGTGCACTGGTGGGATTTGGGGGACGGGGATTTGGGGGACGGGGGCGACGCCGGCAACGCACAGCCCTCCTCTCCCGAAGCAGGGGGCAGCCACGGCGACTCGGCCACGGCCGCGCGGCTCCCGGCGGAGGCTGCTTGGAGGAAAAAAGAAACCTTGAAAATCGCTGCCCCTGACACGGCCAAAACCCTGGCGGGCCCCAAGCGAGGACCGGGAGCGTCGGCCTCGCCGTGCCGAGGAGCTGCAGCCTCCACCTGGCCTCCCGGGCGGCCGGGGCCACCGGGTCGCGCATTCGACACTTTGGGCTTTGTTCTCCCGGGCACAAAGACGCTTTTACACGGCCCTGGAAGCACGGAGGGACCTCGGAGTGGATGCGGTTTATGACCATATTTAGGCTCCTTTACGTCGCCAGAGTCGCGCTAAAGGGCCTTGGGGGGGGAAATGAGAATCAGGCCCCACTCGTTTGGCTTGGCGCAGCCGGGGAAAAATCCACCCCGGCACCGGCCGCGTCCTCCACCCCGCCACCGAGCGCCGCGGCCAGCGCCGTGCGAGCAGGGAGGGGGCACCGTTCCCCCCCCGGCCTGGCCCTGCACGGCCCCGCGGGGAAGCCGAGGGACTTGCCCAAGGTCACCCCGTGACAAAGCCGGCGCTTCCCGAGGTCCCCAAGGTCCCCCACGCCTCGGGCGGGACGGTGGGGGTGGGCTGGGTGGGGGACACGCGGGTGGCCCCGGGGCGGCACGTGCCAAAAAGCAGCACCCGGCGGTGCCGAGCCTCTCGCAGCCGGGCCTCTCACCTCGACCCCGTTAAATCCCCTCTTATCCCTTCCCCCAGGACCCCTCCCGTGCCGCCAAAACCCCAGCCCCGCAGCCCCCTGCCCGCTTTTGCCCCGGCGGGGCCGAGAGCGGCGCCGTCCCCGAGCAGCGGCCCCCGTGGGGCCGCCAACCACCTGCTCCCAGCCCGGCACAAGTGCGGATGCCTCAGCCTGGCAAAGCCATGACAACTGCAGAATTTGAAGGGCACGGGGAGGAGGGAGGAAAAAGGAAAAGCCGCGAGGCCCTTCCAGAGGTCCGTGACCTTCAGGAGCCCGCCGGCAGCGCTCCCCACCGCCCGCCGCCCTCAACCGGCGCGGCGCCGGGGCCGCCGGAGCTCGTGCGCTCCCCAGGCTGGGGCTGCCGGCACCGAAGTGGCCCGGGGAAGGAAAGAAAATAGCGAGAATCGACCTTACCTGCACCCAAAAACCGCTGCTCCTCGCCTGGCGGGGGGCGGGGGGGGGACAGGACGCGGGGGTCCCAGCCCGCAGCCCCTTCCCCAGCGAGGTTTGGGGCTGGCGACCCCGGGTCCAGCTCGGCGGAGCAACGCCGGCCCTAAAACCCCACGTGGGTGCCCTAAAACCTCAGGGGTTTCGGAGGGGCAGGATCAGGCCCCCCCCAAGGAAGGGGGGGGGAGAAGGGGGCAGGCGGCTCGCCCGGGGGATTTGCAGCAACCCTGCCGGGGGGCTGCTGGGGGTGTCATTATGGGGGGGGGTTGGGGGGCAGGAGGGGACACCCCGATTCGTGGCCGGGGGCTCCGGGACGGGGGAGGGAAGCTGTGGGTGCGTGGCGGCTCCCGCACGAAAAACAAACAAACAAAAAAGATATTTAAAAAAAAAAAAAAAAA
>NC_048917.1:1244171-1273082 GCF_011077185.1 Oxyura jamaicensis | reverse complement strand
GGCGTAAAAAAAACGCCTAAAAAATATATATATATATTTTAAAAAAAAACTGTCTGAAAAGTAAACGGAGCGGCGGCGGGACCCTACCTCGAGCGCCGAGCGGAGCGGGGCCTGGCGGAGCCGCCTCCCGGGGCTGCGGCGCTGCCGGCGGGGAGCGACCATGGCCGGGCCCGGCCCAGCCCCGGCGGCGGGGCGGGGCGGGAGCAAATGGCCGCGGCCGGGGAAGGAGCCGCAGGCCCCGGCCTGGGCCCGGCCTCGCTTCTCCCCTCACGGCCCCTTCCCGGGGGGGGAATTTCGAGGGGAGGGAGGGGGGTTGGGACCTTCCCGGGGGTTTAGTGTTGCCTGGGTTCCAGCGGGGAGTTTGGGGTTGCAGGGATGGGGCGGCTGCCCGGGGGCTGTTGGGGTGGGGGGTGCTAAAGGTGCACGAAAATAGGGGTGTGGGGGGGAGTGGGAGCTTGGGGGGGCTCGGTGGGGTGTCCGGCACCATCGCGGGTGTGACCCACGGCCCCGTGTGTGCTGGGGTGGGCACTCAGAAGGCCTCGGTTTGGTGCCCAGCCCCATCGTAATATCCCTACCCTGAAGAACAAGGCAGGTTTTTGAACACGTTTTTAAATTTCTGAAGCGTACGTCAGCAGAACTGGCCCAAAAATGAAACGCCTGTTGGAAGCAGAAGGATTTGACTGGAGATCGTGCAAAAATCCAGGGGAGGTTCCGGCCGAGGAGACATTTCTGCTCAGAAAGGGCGGTCAGGCATCGCCCAGGGAGGTGGTGGCGTCCCCGTCCCTGGGGGTGTTGAGGGAAAGGTTGGACGTGGTGCTTGGGGACGTGGTTAGTGGGTGACATTGGTGGCAGGGGGATGGTTGGACCAGATGAGCTCGGAGGGCTTTTCCAACCCTAATGACTCGAGGATTGTGTGAAAATATAAATGGAGCTGGCATGGGACTTTTCTCCGCTCATCGAGTGCCCAGAGGGAGTTGCACTGGGGGTCGGCAGCTCCACGGGAAATGTTTTATGGCCCCCCGACCAGCAGGCTCGCAGCCCACCCGCCTGTAACAGGAGGCGTGGAGCTGGCACGGGTCCCATGGGAGCCCAAAGCCCCCGAGGATGGGGATGCTGAGAGTGGTGGCTGCGTCCCCGTCACCCACAACAGGAAGGGTCCGCGAGGCCGCTGTCCCCGCACGAGGGACCAGTGACGGGGACGCCCCAGCCCCATCGGGTGCACCCAGCTGGAACACCGCGAAAAATGGGTGCGCTTGGCCTCCCACCTGTACCCATTGACCGGCACCTGCCAGCCGGCTCTTCCTCGCACCTCATCCCGTTCCAAGCAGGAAAAGGCCCCCGGTGACTCAGACGAGGGGGACGAGCGTGCGGTGCGGGGACATTTTGCAAAACACTGGGCACGGGAGGAGGCTCCCAGTTCGTGGAAAGTAGGCGTTGAATTATACAACGCACGTGGTGAGAGCGGCTCGGGGAGGCTGGCGGGCAGGGAGAGAGGCTGACGAGGAACCGAGGGGTGAACGCAGCCAGGAAAAGGGGCTCAGGCTGGGGGGCCCTTGGGGACAGCGGACACACCGGGCCGGTGGCACGGCTGCAGCGGGACGGGACCGGCCCTGGTGCGTGCCCCCTGTTCCAACGCGTGGCCCTGCACCGGGCGAACCCAGCCATTAATTAGTGAGTTAATAGCCCGAGGAAGCTGCCAACCTCTAATCTTTGCTCAGGCACCAAGCAGGACATCGGGGCCCTGCTCCGTGCCATCCCCAAGGTCGACAAGAAGCTTTATGCCGCCTTAATTTGGGACAAACTAATCAAAGGCTCAAAAATCTCCATTGAGGTGATGGTTACAAGCACCCGTGCCATCCCCACCCCTCTGGCTCAGTGACACAGTTCCCTGCTGGCTCCTTCCCACATCACCACACGCATTTCCAGTGGACTTTTCTCTGTGTTTGGCTTTTTGGGGCTGTTTGTTGTCAGTGAGTTATTTTATTATATTTATTGTTAGAAATAGCGCTATTTTTAGCGCCCTGTTGGATTAGATAGAGATGGGATTAGTCATCCCACCAAGAGCTGTTTGCAGCCTTTCCTCAAGGATTCTCTGGGGTTTGTTTTCCAATCAACTGAGATCGCGTATCCAAAGAAATAAAAAATAAAAATAGTCATAATAATGTGCACCAGCCGAGCTCCAGTGCCGCTCCATGAGATACTGGTGGAAACGCGGGCAGCATCCAGCCCAGGATATTTATGAGACGAAGACGAGAACAGTACTATGAACCTCCAAGTATTTTGGAAAGTCAGTTCGGGCGGCGTTTTTTTTTCTCTTGGGAACCGAATGCTGAGTAACTCCCTTCCCACACCAGGCTGATCGTTTCGTACAGCTGGTACGCAGCCTCTTGACAGTGGAAATTGCTTTCCCTTGCCCTATGCCAGCGGGTAGGAGGGAGGAGGACTCCTGGGTCTGCAAAGATACGCAGCCACCTACACCCTCTGCAAGTCAGGCTATTAAAGAAAAAAAAAAAAAAAAAATCCTGAAGCGTGAAAAACATTTGCCCCTTTCACGCACCGCACGCAGCTTCTGCTGGTGGTTACGTGGCACGGAAAGGCAGCGGGACCAGCGGACGAAAGGCTTCCCAGCGCTGGCACCTGCGGGTGGCTCCGCCAGGGCTGCACGGGGACCTGTCCCCGTGTGCCTGCCCCCAGCACCCCGCTCGCTCATCCCGGTCTCACTCCAGGGATCGAGACGAGGAAACCAGGATCCTTCGGATCCTTCTTGTCCCCCGTGGGACCGGTGCTGTTCTGGGGCCGGCGAAACCCCGCTGGCACCGGGACGCAGCGTATGGGGGACGTTCACTTGCACGAGGACCACGCAAGCCCAGGGCAAATCCAGCACCCACCCAGTGGGCCAAGAGGCCAACGGCACCGGTCCCGTGCCGTGGAGGAGCTGTGGGATCTCTGCTCCCTTGGCTGCAGCTTTCGATACCTCCTTGCCTCCATTTCAGCCTCTTCTGGCCCAAGCAGGAGCAGAGCTCCCATGCCGGTTTTGGGGACGCTGCTTTGGTGGTTACAAAGAGCGGGCGGACGCGGTGGGAAACCCAAATCTGCGGCCGCACAGATGTGCCACCGCCAGCCACCGGAGCCCTTGGGATGCTACCGATCCTAAAAGAAGGGAAGGGGACGCTGGCATCCCACCAGCCCCACAGCTCAGGATGGAGAGGCGGGGGTGGCGCAGCCCATTTTGGAGACACAAACACCATCCCTGGGGGGCACAAACACCGTCCCCGGGGGGCGCATCCAGCCCTGCTCCCTGCAGGACCCTCTCCCCTGGTGCCCGGCCAGTGCCTGCCCCCCAGATTGGCAGGGTGAGGGTGGCACACGTGCGGTGACAACGGGGTTGGGGACGTGCGGGCAGGGAGGAAGCGTCACCTTCACGTGCCCCCCCCCCCCAGCAGGGATGCACCCGAGCGGATTATTTATTTGCCCTCGCAGCCGAGGGCGGCCGCGTTTGCTGGAGAGGGCTCCAGGGAGGGGGGGGGGGGGGGGGCCCCAAAGGGAGGCCCTGGGGGGCTGGGGGGCCCTCCTTGGCTGGGGCGGGGGGCCCCCTGCTCAAGCCCCCAGCCCCCCCCGCTCCCTCCCTCCCTGCCCCCCCTTTCCTCTCCCAGGCTAAATTCTCCCACAGCCTCCATTGACGTCCTGCCTGCGTCACCGTCTCCAGCACAACCAGACAGCACGTGGGAGAGGCAGGTTTAAAGCGGCAGGGCCACGCCAAGGCTCCAGCTGCGCGCCCCGGCAGCGGGGTGCCCCGCAGGGGGGCTGCCCCCCCAAAACCCCTCTGCGCCCCACATCTCTCCCCACCCCCCCGGTACCAAGCAGCCCTGCTGGGAGGGGGTTCCCCAGGGCAAAGCGCACGGGACGGGGTGGGAGGAGGCCGCTCTCCCCTGCAGCAAGGCTCGCACGGGAGCGTGTAAACATTTTGCTTCCAGGTCTGCGCCCGCATCCTCTCTCCTCCCCGCCGCTCTCCAAACCGAGCCCCGAGCGGGGGCCAGGAGCGCAGGAGGCCGGTTTGCGTTCGAAGCGCAAGCTCGCAACCCAGTCTCCAAAACCCGGAGCCAAACTCATGGTGTTTTTTTTTTTTTTTTTTCCTCCCCCCTTGGCCCCGGGCCAGTCCTTTTGCCTTTACATCTGCGCTTCACATGTGCTGAACCCAAGGTGCGGCTCGGCTGGGTCCCAAGGGCTGCGCACCCCTGGGGACCTGGGGGGGGGGTGTCACAAGCAGGGAGCTTTACAAGGGGTGGGACGCGGGGTGCCATGAGGGGACTCGGCCACGGGTTGCAATAAGCTTTGTGAGGTCTCGTGTGCTCGCCCCGAGGCCCACTCACCGTTTCTGCCCCGGGATATTGTCTTACACCGAAGGACGTCGGCTCACCCGTGACTCAGGTCGTGGGTCTTCGGGGTGGGTGGGAGAGCAGCCCCCCAGCCCGCCCCAGCCCCGCTTCCTCTCCGTGTCAGCCCTACAACCCCGGGTCTATTTTTGGCTCTTCCCATTCTATTTATTGCACCAAATCCGCGTGCAGTTGGAGAACGCCGCGGTGTTTGCTTTATGATTGCTTCCTTCCCAGCCGTAACCTTTTGCCTTCTAACGGGATTCGCCCGGCTCCTCAGCCCACGGGAGCTGGAGCGGGTGCTGCGTGCCCAGCTGCCCTCTCCCGGCACGGCGGCCGCGTGCCACCGGCGTTGGGACAGAGAGCGTTGGCTCAGCCCCAGCTTTTGGTGCAAAGCTGCCCCCGTGCGCTGCCCTCCCCGCAGCTCCAGCTGCTTTTGGCTCCCCAGGCACTTTCCCAGGGCACAAACTCACCCCCACTGCGTCGCCCCCCAACCCCAGCGGGGACCCGAGCCCCTGCTTGCAGCCAGAGCTGCTCGGTGCTTTGGTTTCACGCGCAGACGGATGGGGGAGTGGGAACCGCCGCGGCGAGCCCTCAGACGGGAGCCACCAGCAGAGAAAAAGCGCCAAAACCAGCGAGCTGCTGAAGGCAGCCACCCTCAGCGTCCTGCCCGCTCCCGCAGACCGTCTGCGGCCGGCAGAGGAACTGAGTCAGGGCCCCCAGTGCTCTGCCCACGAGTGGCCCCCAGGGGACACCTCCAGGGGGGACAGAAGCGAGGCCACCCCAGTCCCAGGGCTGGCCCCAGCCACATCCCCAGGCCCTCTTCCAGGACACGCAGAGGGTACACGTGGGGTGCTCCCCAGGCCAGCCCCCCATTTACAGCACCCAAGGGCTGCTGCAGGCACCAAAGTCCCCCGGGGCGAGCTCAGCCCCGGTGGGGCTGCTCCAGAGGTTTCCACCCAGGACGAGAGCGGTGCCGGGGGCAGATCCTGCAGGCACAGCGAGATCCAGCGCCCGCTGCTGCGGGATTTCTTGGCAAGAGGCCTCTTTTAGCACCCCCGAGGGTTAAGCCCAGCACGCAGCTTATCAGCTAAACACGGCTGCGAAAACGGCTATCTCAGAACCAAAACCACGGGGCGTCTTTGCAAATTCACGTTAGCTGGATCCCTCCTTTCCCTTCCCAGGCACGAAATCGCAGCTCTGCTCTCCCTTTTCTGGCGCACGGAGCGAGGGAAGCAGCCGGCAGAGTACGGCCCCAGCAGGCTCCCCGAGCAAGAGCGCAGCCTTGGTGTGTGGGAGTAGCTGCTGATCGGGAGCAGCCCAATTTCAAGGAACTCCCCAAAGTTGCATGCATTAATGTCTTGCTGAATCAGAGTTTGAGACGCAGAGCAGCTCTGCAGCCTGCAGAAAGCCGGGCTCAGAGTCAGGCCTCTGGCTTTCCTCACCCAGGACACCGTCGCCGCGCGCGGCGGTCTCCACACCCCCTGCAACGAGACCCAGACCCCTCCCCGGAGCCTGCAATTCCTGCCTGCACGCCTGGCTCTAATGACAGGGCCTGGCTCCTTCCCATCACCCAGCCAGTCCAACCAGCGCGAGCCCTCCTGGGCGAGGTCCTTATCAGCCGCAGCTCGAAGCAGCCTCCCGGCCCCGCTCCTGCACTGTACTGGGAGGCACAGAGGGACCCCGCACCGCCCCCATTTCTCACAGAGGGGGGGCAAGAGGCCAGAATCAGCACGAGCCCCCCCCCCTCCTAGCTGCCCTCACCGCTGCTCACTTGATCCCATCGCCTCCTCCCCGCGTAATCCGCGCTCGCCTCCCGGTGCCCTGGGCTCCGCGCTAATGCCGAGGGCTGGCCGGCGGCCACCCGGCTCCTCTCCCGGTTACGCAACGCAGCACCAAGCTGCTCACGGCCACAGGATGCCGGGGAGATCCTCGAGGCCACGGTCCTGGGGTACCCCGCACAGGAGCCCTCATCCTGTCCCGGTGCTGCGTCCCTTCCCGCTCCCTTTCCCCGCTCGCTCTCGGCCAGCATCCCAGCGCCCCGTTCCCCAAGGGTTCACCGAGGGCTCGCAGGGTGCTCGGCCCAGCGGCGCTGCCCCCCAGCTCCTTCTGCCCGAGGAATTAATGTTGCTCTCTGAGCAGCCGTGTCGCATCGCCCTGCCCTGCTCGGGTGCTCCCTCTCATCCTTCGCCCCCACCTTTTGGGACCGCTCACCCAGCCACGTCCCTGGCTCGCAGGGCTCCCCCATTCAGCCACCCGGTGGCTGAAACCGAGCCCCAGTTTGCTCCTTGCAAGGGCACAGATGAGCGCGAGCCCTCCCTGGAGGGACAGCGTGGCACCCCAAGGAGCCGAGCCCCCAGCCCCGTGCCTCCCCCTCAGCCCTCTCCCTGCGAGCAGAGGCTGGAGCAGAGCATCGCCTCCCAGCCACGAGCTTATCTGCTCCGCCGCAGACCTGCTCGCCTGCTGGAGAGCTTTGAAGATAAGCGCGGGCTCGAGAGAGCGGGGATTGAAGGCTCAGGCTGCCATGCCGGGGAATGCTACTCCCAGCCAGATGTGACCGTGGGCCGGGTGGCCGGGCCACCAGCCTCTTTTGGGGACCACCTCTGGGTGCCCAGGTGGAGAAGCCTTGGAGCTGGGATGGGTGCCCAAACGCACGCCCCTTCCTCGCCGCAGCGTGGGACCCCCAGCCATGCCCTCCCCAGCCCCAGCACGACACAAGAAGTGCTGCCGGAAACTCTTCTGCAGAAGAAGACTCCCCAAAGCCCCGGTGCCCCGCGGGGTATCTGGCTCCCCACCGGCACGGTCCCTGCTCCCATCGAGTCACCACGAGGGGCCGGCGCCGAGGGGAGGTTAGGACAGCGAGGACATTTTGTTCCCTGCTCTCCCCTTAAATTATCCTGCCACATATAGTAGAGCTCAGCACTATTTTTAGGCTTTGCTTGTTTAATTATTGAGAAAGGGTTTGAAGGAGCTCTCAAAGATGAGACGAGCACCCGCGGGTGCTCACCAAATTCCTCTTCCTGCTGCTGCCAGCGGGGTTTGCTCAGCCCCAATGCCCACGATGGACACCGGGTGCCGACCTTCAGAGCAGAGCCCAACACACACGGCACACACCACGCACCCCCTGCGTTGTCCCGCAGCGTCCCCACCTGCTCAGGAACCCTTGCAAGGCTCCCCAGGCACGACACAAACCCTCCAAACCCTCTCGCTCCCCGTTTTGGCACTGGGAAGCCCCGGGGCCAAGCCAGCCAAAGGCAGCACAACCCCACTGCTGGCTTCCACCAGCTACGGATGCAGCCCTGCAACTCCCCCTTTTTATTTTTAACCAAAACGGCACTTTCCTTGCTGAAAAGTGACCTTATTCTCAGCTCACCCAACGCAATCTCAACTTTTTTTTTTTTTTTTAAGCGGTTCCTTTCATGTTTCCACTTACAAAAAGCCAAAGAGAGGACGGCTTTTCTTTGAGACGAAAGGGCTGTGGTCAACTGGAAGGCTGCGGAGATTTCAGCCAAAATAACCCCTAACGAAGTAAGAGGCGGGCACGCGACGGGCAACCAGCGGCACGGGTTGGTGGCCCCGGCTCAGCAGCACCTCCGCAGACCCGGCCAGGAACCCGGTGCGGGGGCTTCAAGGAAAGCCCCGATTTACCCCAGCTGCTGGCGTTAACTCCAGCAGCCGAGGGCTACGGGGCGCCGCGGTGGGTTTGGTGATGCCGCCCGTGGTTTTTCCCTAAGGAAAGGGGAAATAAATCCCAATAAACCGTCCCGTGTTGGGGCTGCTCGTCCTCAGCCGTGCGATGAGAGCGGTGTCGCCGCCACGGACACCGAGGTGCTACAGGTGGCGTGCAAATAGCTGCAGGCTATGAGAAATGCTGCTAACCCCCCCCCGGGGAAGGACGCTGGGGTGACCCCGGCTCCGTGCCCTCCGATCAAGCACCAAACCCCACCCCCCCCCGCGGCCCCCGGGGGCCCCCCCCGGGGTGGGCCCCCCCCCCCGGGGCCCCGGGGGGGGGGGGGGGGGGGGGGGGGGGCTTGGCAGCACCGCGAGTTGTCAGCCCCTGCTCCTTAACACCCTGACAAGCTTCTAACTCTTTCATTTGTTACACCGTGAACCTTTTTAAATTAATGAACATAAGGTTGTCACGGTTGCCGTGGCGACGACACGTTGCCGGAGCAACGGCAGCGATGCAGAGCCTGCCGAGTGTAATCAGGGGTCAGGCTAACGAGGGAGCCGGGGGGGGGGGGGGGGGGGGGGGGGCTGTAGCAAGGGGCAGTGAGCCCCCAAGAACCCCCGGCCCCAAAAACCAGCACCAACAAGTGGAAAAACCCCGGCATCGCCCCGCTCCCCCCAGCCCAGGGGAGAAAAAACTGCCCCGTTGCCCTCGCTGCCTGCGCTCCCCGAGGATGCTCACGCTCCCCGTGAGCCTGATCCTGCCAACGGGGAGGATCAGCCAAGGAGCCAGGCACTTTGCTGCCCCAGCTCATCCCTTCTGTGCCCCCCCCCCCCGTGGGGCCGAGGGGGCTCCAGGCGTCACCAGCTGGGGAGCAGAGCGGGGGCGAGCAGGGCCAAGGGCAGCCGGGGCTGCACGGACGCTGCCAGGCTGCAGCTCCAGCCCCCCGGGGGTTTGCAGGTCTGGAAAGGGCTCGGGTGCCTCTTGGCACCGAGCGGGGGGACACCTCGTGGCCCTGCACCCCTGCGTGCGATTTGGGGGCAGGGGAGACATCGCAGCGCCCAGGGGGCCGCGAAGCCCCTTGGGTGCGCAGCCACCTTCCCCGCCCCAGCACCGCGCTGGGAAGGGGCAACAAAACACCCCAGCAAGGATCAAAAATCGCTGAAATCGGGAGCAGGAAAGATCTTTTTGCAAGATCTCGAGGCCAGCGGGCTTTGAGGTCCCCTTCCCAAATCCGAGAGGGAAAGGACGCTGAGCCCCCCAGCTCGCAGCCCCATGCGCGCAGACGCCACCCAAGCCCCCCAGGGACAGCGGTGGGTCCGGGTCCCCCTGCAGCAGGAGGACAAATCTCTGCTGGCACGGAGAGGGGCTAAATCCTGAGCTGCTGGGGCCCAGGACGTCCCCCAGCGTCCCCTCCCCGGTGCAGGGTGCGGCGACAGCCTTGGGCTGACGTCTCCCCGAGACCAAAACCCAAGGGTGTGAGCGGGAGAAAAATGGGGTGGGGAGGCGAGTTTCGGGGCTGGGGATTCCTCGGCCTGCAGGGGGGTGTGGGCTTACCCCCGGGCAGGAGCACGGCGTCGTCCCCGAGCTCCCTGAAGCTGTGCGGGGCCGCAGATGAGTTTTTTTCCCCCCCGAAACCTTTAAGGGGGGGATCCGGCCCCACTCATCCATGCCCAGGCACCGCTGCGAGCCCTGCAGAAGGGAAAACGGGTGGCGGGGGTGAGCTGTGAACACCCACTCCCTTTCCAGCCCTGACAAGGCACAACGCAAAGCGTATCCCCCCCAAAAAAAGAGATCGCAGGAGCTTCTCCAAAAGCAGCTCAACCCCGTTTTGTTATCTCCCTGCGCTGCGGGAAGGGCTCTCGTGCCGGGGGGCACCGACGGGGCCCCCCCTGCCCCGCCCGCACCGCAGCGAGGCGGCCGAGGACACGCGCGTCCCCGAGCCCAACTCTTTGTGCTGAGGTTTCATAAGCGCACACGTGCGCGGGTGCCGGAGCGCGGCTGAGCTCTCAGAACCCTTCCAGCAATAACCGCCTGTCAGGGAAGCGTCTAAATATTTCTCTTTCCCCCCCAAATCCATTTTTCCATCAGGACTGGGAGGGGAGAAGAGCGAAATCTGCATTTGGGCTTGAAAAAAAGCAGCCCCTTGTAACGGGGAGGGGGACGGGACCCCCAAGGGACCCCCGAGGGACCCCGCCGTGCGCTTCCCGCGGGGTTTGCCGGCTTGCAGCGCACTGTGCTGCCCCTTTCCCATCCTGCTGATGGGAGGAGAAGCACGTCGGGCCCCGGGGGAAGAGATTTGCCCGGCCGCCTGCTGGGCTAGCTGCTGAACCAGGGGCCGGAGCGGAGCCTGGCTCTGCTCGCGTCCCAGATAACGCTGTCACCCCACAGAAAGCAGGCTCGCCCCGGCAATCTCAGCAGCGAGGCCAAAGGGTGAAGGAGATACGGCAGAGCTCCCCTCCCGCTGCTAAAAGCAGGGCTGCGGCGCCTGGGGAGGGGACACGAGCGTCCCCCAGACGTCCCCAGCCTTGCTCTGCTCTCCATCACTCGCTGGGAGCTCGGGCAGAGCCTCACAAGTGCAAATCAGGGGAAAGCCACCAGGAATAAAAGCCTGTTTGGGACTGCAAGGGTGCTTGGGGTGTTTTCCAGCATGCCCCCCACCACGATGGGGCAGCTCCTGGTGGGGAGATGCAGGCAGCAGGCTCTGGGGCCAAAATTTGACAAATTTGACCCGGCAGCCAAGCCAGAGCTTCCCGTTCAGCAGCAGCATCGCGTGCCCGGGTGATGCTGTGGCCCCTTCCCCGCTTTCCTTTCCTTGCCTGCAGGAACAAAAAGGCGAGGAAGGACAAAAAGCGCCAGGAGCCCGGCCTCCGGGGGAAGCCAGCCTTGGTAAATCCAAGCCTAGGCCAGCTTCAGAGAGAAAAAGCACGGCAAAACCTCACCCGGCAGCAGTCGAGGCTGATTAAATACCAAACGCCTCCGTTCCCAGAGGATTCAGCACCCGCTGCCGCTGACCCGCGGCACCACCTTGGGCTCGCGGGTGCCTTGGGCAGCCGCTGCCACCTCTCCCCCCGGTGCCCCAGCTCCTCCAGCACGTTGTTCCTCCCTCTGCCCTGCTTGCTCCTGCTGGGGGAAAGGGATGGCCAAAGGAACAGCCCCCGTCCCAGCTCCTCGGGTCCCCCCCAGGCGCAGCTGCGCCCACCCTGGCCCTGCTGATCCCCATCCAAAAGCCCCCACCAAGCTCCTTCCTCCAAAGCCAGGGCAGAGAACTTGCTCTCTCCCAACCCCAATCTCCTCCAGCATCTATTTTCTTCCTGCCCACCGTTGATTTCCCTCACCTAATTGCCTGGAAAGCTCTTCTCCCTTCCTCTAATCAGTCTGGAGCAGACTTTCTCTAGATAATTGTGCCGAGACCTGATCACCCTTCTCATCCCCATCTCTCCAACACTCCCATTTCTTCACTGAACTCATCTGCCGAAGCTGCGCTCCTTGGTCTAATTATTTCAAGGCTCTGCTGAGTTATTTAATTGCTTGCTCTTCTGGCGCCCGTATCTGAAAGCTCCCGGAGCATCTGGGACGGGACTCGGGGCCATTCCCGGAGACTGAACCTGCTCCAGGTGTGGCGAGCCCGGGGCAAAACCTGGCTGAAAAAAAAAAAAAAAAAAAAAAAAAAACGCCTTTGAAGGGTGACTGCAGGACACAGCGAGAGGAGCAGCAGCCCCACGATGCTTCACTGAACCCCACGGGACCATCCGCGGGGCTCACGCAACCATCACCCAGCTCCTTTGGGGGCCAGGCTGCGACGTACCCACCCCAGCATCAGCCTGGAAGAGCCCAGCAGGTGCGGCAGCCCCCCCGGTGCCCCGTGTCCCACGTGCCTGCAGTCCCCAGGGGCCGTTCCCCTCTTTTCCCATTCCCTGCCTCTCAGCCAGGCCCAGCAGCTCCGCTCGGCCCCCGCTATCGCCCAGCCTCGTCCTCTCCCCCAGGTTAATTGATCCGCTGTTTTGTTTTCTTATCAAATCGCTCTCGGCCTCGGATGCTCCTTTAATCAATTCTCAGCCCTATCTGTCCCAAGAGCCACCACAGACCTTTCTCTGCAGACACCACCGTATCTAATCGCCAGGGGACTTTACCTAATTGGTGTAAAACCTGATTTCTTTCCCTAATCGCTCTGAGGCCCTGATTCACTTATCTAATCGCTCCAAAGCCCGGGCCTTGTACACCTCTCCGCAGCTCCAGCATATCCTCTCGGATCGGTTTTTTTTACCCCCGCAGGTGGCTTGGCTCTCTTGACTCCCTAATCCCCGGGCTGCTTGATCTCTTTCACTAATCCGGCCAAGATTTGGCACCCGTGCTCGGCTGCTCCCCTAACCCAGTGCCGGCAGGGATCAGCCTCCCTCCCCGCCGAGCTTTTCTCCCCGCCTTGCGGCACCAGATCGGAGCACAAACCCGTGGATTTTGGGGCTCTCCCCCTGCCAGGCGCTGCCACCCTCGGTCCCGGCGCTGCCCGCAGCTCGCCGCGGCCCTCGCGCTTCCCTCCCGGTGAGTCACGTCCGCTGACTCAGGCCAGAGAAGTCGACATCCCCGAAAAACATCCACGAGCACCAGCCTGGAAGGAGCCCGGGGCTGGGGCTGCAGGGGAGATTCCCCCCCCCCGGGAGTTTCACAAACGGAGAGCGAGCCCACCCCGTGCGCCAGCCTGGAGCGATGCCCGGATCCTGCCCCTGCTCCCACCAACCCTCCCCTCACGCCCCCAGCCTCGTGCCCACCGCTCCCCCTCCCCACCCCGCAGCATTCCCAGTCCCAGGGCTCGTCCTTTGCCCCCGCACCCCAAAGCTTCCCCTGCCCGCAGCAGGTGGGGACGGCCCCAGGGCTGCCCTGCCTCGGGGGCACGAAGTGGCTCCAGCCCTGTGCTCCTGTCCCTGCTCAGCCCCACGCGGGGAGGTTTTGGGGTGCAGAGCACAAGCCCTCCATCCCGGTGCTGTGTTATCCCCCCCCAGGTACCACCGAAGCCCCCTGCCCCTATGGTGCAGCGGGAGGCACGCGGGTACCGGCCCGTCCTGGGTCCCTGACCTCTGCGGGGCCGGGATCACGTTCCCAGAGTGGAGCAGTGGGAATTTCATGCCTTTATTTGCAATCCAGCGCTGACCCCGGGGCCGGGAGGAGAATGAGTCAGCTTCCAGCTCAGGGCAGGATTCCTCCTCGGGCCGGAGCTGCTGCTCTGCTTTCAGTTCAGACCGGCACCGTTTGGCGAGGCGGCAATTAAAGCAGATAATTAAATTGGCACCTCTCACCAGCGACAGGCTGCAGCTTTTCCACGCTCACACTTCCCGCGCAAAGCTCGAATCGAAAGCCACAGAGCCCCCGGACCTGCCCCCAGCCCACCGCCCACAGGAGCACCCAGCACAGCGCCCGGCTCGGGGACTGCGGCCGCATCCCCAAAGGAGTTAACGCCGCACACCTCCAGGCTCTGGAGCCTCTCCAGGAGCTGCTCCTGGCCCCCAGGGTTGAAGCTTTCAGCCACCCCCTGCCTGCTCTGCCCGGGGGATGCCGCAGGGCTCCGCTGCTCAGGCTCTGACAGATGTCAGCGCTGGCACAGCTCCGGAGGGAGCCGGGAGCGCCGCCACCCTCCTGCGCCCGTTCCTGGGTCACCGCAGCCCTTGGGGGTGGCCGCCACCTTCACCCGCAAGGCGGAGGGAGAGGAAGGTGCCAGAGGTAGGAAATGGCACAACCAGGCTGCGTTTGGCCACAGGGGGCTGGTTTAGGAGCCGAGCGGGTCCGGGCGCACCCGCACGTGGCACTGCCCCAAGCCCTGGCCTGCCGGGCACAGCACTGCGCCCCATCCCATCCACCCCTGCAATGCAGCACCTTTGCTCCGTGTTTTTTTAGGGGGATGAGCCCAAATACAGCCCGGGGAGCATCCTCTCCCCAGGGATGAGGATAGCCAGGCAGGCCCAGGAGCTGCTTTCCCCTGGTTTGTGCCAGAACTGGCTCCCTCTCGGAGAAAACCGGGGCCAAGAGCAAGAACCCATCCCAGGAGGGCAGCAGCTGAGCTGGACCCATGGGATAGCCCCCAAAAAATACAATCCCGAAGCCCCCATCCCCACCAGGGCTGCTTCACCCTACGAAAGCCCGGCTCCCTGCGGCAGGGCGCTGGTACCCGCGATGCTCCAGCCTGGCACGTCTCCCCAGGGTTGCCAAAGCAACGGCAGAAACACAACAAACAGCAACAACGCGCAGCAGACAGTCGGCAAACATTCCCCTCTTATTTTCTCCCCGGTTCGGTTTGTGCTTTTTCCCCCTCTCCCACGAGGAAGCTGCTGCCATCAGAAGGGAACAACAAGATGAATCTGCGGCGCACGAAGCCCGCGCCATCCCAGCGGGAGCCGCGCTGCAAAGCCCCGGGCGCCTCCTGGAGAGGAGCCCGGAAAAGCCCTGAGCCCAAAGCAGGCAGGGTCGAGGAGCTGCTCACCTCCCTCCCGGGCAGGATCCTCACGTGCCGAGCAATCGGGGCCGTGCCAGGCTGAATCCCTCCTCCGGGGCAGCTGCAGAATTTTTCGGGGATGTCCGGAGCTCTGGGGCAGTCGCGGCGTTCTCCGGGGATGTCCGGACCTCGGGGCTGGGATGCGCTGCTGCAGCCTCGAGCCAGCAGCGGGTGTTTGGGGGACCCAGGACTCAGCCCCCTTTTGGATAGGACGGGGAGCGTGCGAGCAACCTAGAGGCTGGAGGTGAAGGACGGGGACGCAGCAGGACAAACCCACAGAGGGTCCCCAGGTGCGCAAAGAGCCCGGGCTCCGCAGGGCAGAGCCACAGCCCGAGCCCCGTGGCCGCGTTAGGAGGATTAGAGGGCGCAGCGTGGGCTTTCCGAGCAGGATTAGTGCTGCTGGCACGTGATGCGGGTGCGAGCCCACGCTCTCGGGGAGCGCTGCCCTCAAACCAACCTGCCCAACCCCTGCCCTGATGGGGTCAGGGCTCTCGGCAGCACCTTCCCAAGCCTCATCCAGCAACAACTCAGCTTTTTAGGCTTGGAAGCCCCCCACAAGCAGCCAGCCCGTGCGCCTCCCTGCTTTTTAACCTCCCCAAACCCAGGCACAGCTGGGGAAGCCCTGCCCCTGGCAGCCCCACGGAGGCTCTGGTGTCACCTGTGCCCACTGATTGCGTGCAGCAGCTGTCACCAAGCTCCTGCAAACGCGTGCCAGGGGCTGCAGGGCTGAGCCCTGGTGCCCAGAGGCAGCCGTTAGGTCTGAGATGCCAAACGCGCGTCCCACATCCCGTTCTCGATCTCAGACGCTCTCATACAAACGTACGGACACGTGCATACCCCTGGTCGCCTTTTCTCATGCTTTTTCTCTCCTTTTAAAGCCCACCCAGCTCTCAGGTCACTTACGGAGGTAATTACAGAGGCAATTAATGAGCTAGGCAGGATACAAGGGCAAGAACCTGGCACCCGAGGGCTGGGAGGGCGGCGAGGGGACTGAGGGGGGCTGCGTGAAACGGGGCCCTGCAGAGCCCGAGCGTTTCCCTCTGTCCCCATCCCCAAACGTGCCCCTCCAGGAGGGATTTGGCAGCGGGGGGGGTGCAGGGGATGATTCCCCCCCCGCGTTGGCCACCCCAGCGCATGCAGGCGCCGTGCGGCACCCACCGGCTCGCGCCCCACGCGTGTCCAAACCCACGCGTGTCTCAGCCCCTCCGGCCACAAGCCGAGCCGGGAGCGCTCCCCAGCCTCAGGGGGACCCGGAGCCAGGTGGGGGGGATCCGGGGGGGTGGTCCCAGCGCCCCCAGTTCGGGCTGTGCCCGAGCCCCTCGGCGCTGCGCAGCGCCTGCAGCCGCATCCCCGCAGCCGCGCTGCCACCTGGCGGAGCCACCGTGGGAAGCCGCGGCCGGGGGAGCCCTTGCGACCCTCGCAAGCACGGGGACATCGGGCGAGACCCCCCCCCGGGTCCAGCAAAGCCCCCCCCCCGAGGTGGGCCCTGCGGGAAGGTTTAGGCACAGGTTTCTACATCGCGCTCCCCGCTCCGTCTCCAAAACCGCTCCATCCGTGGCAAGCGCCACAGCAGGAGCAAAGGCATCGGTTCCTCCATCAAAGGAAGAAAAAGGGGGAAAAAAATCAAAAATAAAACGACCAAAATCTTGTCCCCAGCCCTTCCCCACCAGGGGAGCAGCACCCAAGGGGTTAAGGCAGCCCGGTCCTATTTTAAAACTGGAAGAGCGCTGCAGCTTGATCCCAATTCATTCCTTCAGAGATATAATCATAGTCTTTACGAGATGTAATCATAGTATTTATTTAAGAATTAAGCTTGTCTGAAAGTGGCCTAAATTCCCCCTGCAAGAGCTGAGTCGGTGCCTCAGCAGCTGACTCAGCACCGCTCCCAGGGAGCCAGGACCAGGAGGATGCTGCAGGGTGGGGGGCCGGGGAGGGCAGCACCCCCCCCGGGGGCTGGGGTGCAGGAGGAGAGCACCAAGGCTGGTGTAAGGAAAGGGAAGGAGCCAGAGCAGTTTTTTCTTTCTTATACATCTTTATTTAAAGTAAATGAGCAAGGGGTAGAACGGTTGCAGCTTTTACAGGAGAAAGGAAATCCACGAAAACAGACAAGACAACACGCAAAAACCTTCTCAAGACAGACAGACAGCCCAGCCCTCGCTTGGGCTCAGCGGTACCCAGACGTAGCGAGGGCTTGTCCTCACTGCAGGAGCTGAAGCAGCAACAGGGACTGCCTCAGGTCCTTAAAAAAAGCTCCCGAGTGGGCCTGGGACCAGTACCAGCTCCTTCCAGCTCCTTCCCCATCCCTGCGATGGGGCAGGAGCTCCCGGAGAAAGTGCTTTAAGAGCAGCTGTGGCAGGCTTAGAAGGCGCGATCCCACTCCACCCACCTCAGCTGAAGAGCAGGCACTGAAACTCAGCGAAAACAGATTAAAAAAATACATAAAAATCAAAAGAACATCACCTATTGCACTTGATTTACTAGCGAACAGCGCAGGGGCGTCCGCACAAGCCGTTATCGCCTCCATATCACAGGGAGTGTGCAGAGAGGGAGGCAAGTCTCATTCTGACCTTCCTCACCTTTAAATAGTGAAAGAAAAAAAGATTAGAAAACCTGGATTGCATCACTAAAAACATGCCTAGTGTCCAGAGCTCCGTAGTGTCCTCAAGCAGGCAGGCGTTAGCGAGACGGGACCTGAACAGCCACGACACCGTTCAGCATCCCCCAAACCTAGATTATTATTATTATTTTTTTTTTTTTACAAGCTCTTGCAGGGCTCACGCCTGCTCCCGGGGGATGCACACGTGGGATTTTGGGGTGCCCAAGTGCTCCGTTCCCCCCAGGCCGACGCCATTTGCTGCAGGAGCAGAAGCACGCTGCATGCACGCAGAAAAGGGGGGCCCTGGCAGGTTTGCAGCGCTCCCGGTGCCCCCTGTCCCCCCCCCCCCCTTCTCCTGTTACTTCTTGAAGAACTTCTTGTTGAGGAGGAAGATGAGCAGGTTGACGTTGACTTTGGCTTTGTCGAACATCTTCATGACGGCTACGCCCTCGTACTGCAGCTGCAGCAGGTCCTGCAGGAGGGGCGGCCGTCACCACGGGCCCCCCCGCGTAGGGGAAAAGGGGGCAGGGGGAGGCTTCCCCCCACAGCACGACTGCCCCGTCCCTGGGGCAGGACCCCAGCTCCCCACCTGGTAGTGCAGCTGGAACCTCTCCATGTCGATCCCCATGAACTTGGCTTTCACCTGGAACCTCCCGGACTCCTCGCAGGGCACGATGTCGAAGATGACGTTCCTGAACCTGGATGGAAGGGAGGCACCCGCTGCCCAGGGGGGGGCTTCGAGGCTCTAACGCGGCCGAGGCGACCACGGAGCAGGTCACGCACCCACTGCGGCCCCAAAAGCGCGGCTAAGGCTGGATCCACACCCCAAACCCACCTCCAGCTCCAGCCCGGAGATGCCCAGAACAACCCCTGGGGCTCACCCCCGCCACCTCCCTCCCCGTGCCCGAGCTCTGCGCTGCCCCAGCTCTCCCCCGGGGGCAGGGGGACATACTGGCTGACCGGCAGGTCCTCGATCTCCAGCAGCACGCCCTTCTCCAAGAGCCGCGCCGCCGTGTAGCGCAGCGGCTGCAGCTTCTTGCTCTTCCCGCTGGCCCTGGAAGAGAAGGGACCACGAGCTCAGCTCCGGCCATGGGGAAAAGTCCCCGCTGCTCATCACAAAATCCAGCTAGGAACACAAAATCACATAGATATTTTAATTATTGGAGTTTTTCCTTGAAAAAAAAAAAAAAAGATCTATACACGCACCTGTTGCTGGCTGCCAGGTTGTCGAGGCAGGTCCTGATGTACTGGTTGTAGTAATCGATTTGCTCCTCGTAAAGCAGGGTCTTGGAGTCGAGGCCTTGCAGGGTCTGCCTCAGCTTCAGCAGCTCGCCCTTGCGGTGCTGCCGGTAGCGCCGCTGGTTGCGGATGTCCTGGAGGAAAACGAAGCCTCTGAAGCTGCCAGAGCTCACGGGGAGCTTTGACGGAGCAGCAGAGGACGACGGTGGGTGGGCTCAGAAGCAGTGCTGCACGGATAAAGTCCTCCCGCTTCCCCCGAGCCCACCTTGGCCAGCTCGTTAACGAGCCCCTGGTACTGATGAGCAGAATCCACGAGCCCCAGGCTCTCCAAGCGCCGCAGGTTGCGGATGATCTTGCGCTTCTTCTCCTCCACGGAGAGCTGGCTGTTGGCGGCCAGCGAGCGGTTGCGTTTCAGCTTGTCGGGGGTCTGGGCGTCCCGCAGCGCTCGCCTGCGCATCAGGTGCTCGTGGGAGGCTTCCTGGGGACCAGGAGGGGGATGTTTGACGGGAGGGACAAGACCGGGACACCAGCAGATGGAGCAGACCAGCTCCCAGCCCAGGCTTTGACCCGAGGCTCTCCAAAAAAACCGAGCCGGCCGCTGCTGGAGCGCACGAGCGGGAGCCAAGCCGTCGAGCAAGGCAGGACAGCGTAGTGCTCGCAGCCTGCTCGCCTCTTCCCCGGGTGATTTTATCTCGTGCCCGTCCTACCTCAAGATCCGACGCCGGTGTCCGCAGGATCTCTGGCAGGGACCCTCCTGGCTGGGACTGGATCACGTCCACCAGCATCTGCTTGGTGCTGGGGGACAAGAGAGAGGTCAGGCGCCTGCTCCACACCGCTGCAGCAGCTGGAGGTTATTCAGGTGCCTTCCAAGGGATTTTTTTTGCTCCTCTCGAGCCTCCTGCCCCTGGAGATGCCCAGGATCCCACACAGCCCGGGCTGTGGGGTGGCCATCGCCATCCGCCTGTCCCCAAGGGGCCCACGCTCACCTCAGCAGCAAGCTCCTGGCGTCGTTCTCCTCGCTGTCGGCCTCCGGTAGCGGCTTGCCGGTGAGGGTGAGGGAGATTTCCATCTTGCTGAGCTGGGCGAGCACGGCCCCGGCGCTGCTCTCCGCAGGGCTGGGAGCGCTCTCCCCTGGGGGGCACAGATCAAAGTGGGGTCGGGGAGCGGAGCCAACATCCCCTGCCCAGCGCAGGGTCGTGCCCAGAGCCACCGTGCCAGAGCTTCATGGGGAGAAAAAACCATCACGAGGCGCTGCCTGCGGGCAGCTCCGGGAGACGCTGAAGCTCTCGAGACCCGCTACGTGCCCACGAGGGGCCGGGCGCTACGTACCGACAAGGGACTGGACGGTGGGAAGCTCGTCGAGGTCTTCCAGGAGCTCGTGCAGGGGATCCCCGTGGTGCGGTGCGATGGAGTCCTGGTGCTCGAGCAGGAGCTGGGTGGTGCAAGGGAGAAGATGATGGCAAAGGGGTGTGTGAAGAAGCAGGGCTGTGGTCAAAAGCCCCCAGGGAACAAGGCGAAAGTGGAAGTCCCTTTGCAATCCCCTGTTGTGCGCAGAGTTAGGAGGTTCAGGGGAAGACGAACAGCCAAGAACCCACAAAATACGGATTTGTTGCTTAAAAAGGAGTCCAGGGGGAGCTGTGCTTGTGCTGGCGTAGAGGGGAACGGGACCAAACACAGCAGAAAAAGCCCAAAGAGCTGGGGACAGCAGAAACGGCACCACTCGCCCTGCCCGGTGAGATGGGGTGGGATTCAGCCCCACGGCTGGCAGCAAAGAGCTCACGAGTCTCTGCTGGGAATTACGAAGCTACACGGGTGGGATCTGGGACACCAATGCCCCGCGGTGGCAGCTGGGGACAACAGGGAGAGAACAGAAGTCACCAGGGAACCAGGAGCCTGCCTCGGCACGGCACCACGCGCATCTCCTGCAGCTGCTGAGGCTGTTTTACACCAAACCTATTCGCTTGCCTCACGCCCTCACCTTGTGCGTGTCGATGAGCTCCCCAACGGTGATGTAGATGACCGGCTTGGCCACCGCCACCATCTCCGAGTACTCGTCCACGTTGAACCTCTCCTCGGGCTCAGGGACACGGCAGGCGGCGGCGATGAACCTCCTGCGGGACCGGCGGGGACGGTGAGCCCCAGGGACACCGCCGCCACCCCTCACGCCCCGGTGCCGACCCGGAGCCCACCTGAATTTGCCGTGGGTGTCCTCCAGGTAGCGGTTGACCCCGCAGAGGTGGGCGTTCTCCCCATCGAAGACCTTGCGGGCGGCCGCGTGCTGCAGCACTTTGGCGACGGAGCCCAGGCTGCGGCGCTGGTCGGGGTGCAGCGTCGCCCCGGCCGAGATGTCCACGATGTCGAAGCCGTCGGGGGCCACCACGGCTGGGTTCATGAAGCGGTAGTAGAGCAGGTTCCCCACGACCTAGGGCACAGGACAGCCAGGTGTCGGGGAGCACGGCAGGAGCTCAGCAGGGAAGGCTGCTTTGTCCTCGCACCGTGGGGTGGGACCCTCCCGGAGGGGACATCGGGGCAGGGAAGAGCCCACGGTTGGCATTTCCTTCGCTGCTCCAGGCAAACGTTCAGACTTCAAGGCATTTTTAAGTCGAGAGGGAAATGGCAACCAACACGTGTCTGAACAAGATCCTGGCTCCCCTGGGCACGCAGGTTCCCACCCCCCCCTCAAGCAGCACAGGTCCCCACCTTGTCGACCTCCTCCTCCGAGGCTTTGGGGAACTTCTCAGCCAAGGACGTCCTCAGGATTTTGGCCACGTAGCGCATGCCGTAGCTGGAGAGAGGGCAGGGAGAGGTCCATCAGCACGCATCGTCCCTCAGCTCCTTCTCCTGCCCTGCTGCCAGCCCAAATCCCCCTAAAAGCCTTCATCCTGGGGCTCCCTCAAAGCTCAGCTTCTTCCTTGCAGGCAACACCGACAAAGCACTCAAATTCAGAGGCAAGGAGCACCCACCCAGCAGGTGGAAGAGCAGGAACCGATTCTTTGGGGATTTCTCCTTGCTGGCAGCTCAATAATGGGACAAGCAGCCCCCCCCCCCCGTGGCCCAAGCTCCCTTTCTAGGACCTTGCTGAAGCTGCCTTGCCGCTGAGAGCCCTCAGGGGCTGTGCCCAGCAGCCCTCGGATACGTACGGGATTTTGTCTACGGACGAGGTGATGGCAGAGACAAACTTGTCTGTCGTCGCAAGAAGGTTACGGATGGAAATATCGAGCCGCCTTTGGACCTCGGGGTGGCTGAGGGCTTGCTCGGGGCTGACCTCGTACGGGAGCTTGCTGCAGGCAGAAAACAAGGTCCCCGTCACCGTCCCGTCCCCCTGTGGCTGGGCTGAGCTCCCTAACCCCTGCTCCTGACCTTTGCTGCCCGCTCTCCGACTCCATCTGGTTGACCCACGCCTTGTAGATGTCCACGGGGTTGGTGCGGATGCTGAGGGTCTTGTCCTGCAGCACCTCCTGCACCGGGCCGCCCAGGATCTGCCGCAGGGCGTTCTGCCCGCGGGCGTTGCGGTAGAAGCTGACCACCAGCCGGATCACCGTGGCGTTCCCCGTCAAGATGTCGTGGATGTGATCCACCTTGGACCTGGGGAGAGGTGGGAAGGGACGAGGAACCGGCTCGGTTGTTCTCCAGCACAGGGCTGCGAAGGGAGCCAAGGAGCCAGCAGCTGGAGGGAACCACCACGGCCCTGCTGACGTCTCCAGGCCAGGCTTTTTTCCGAGTTTGTCCCCAAATCGGGGCGCCCCCGGCCACCCACCTGATCTCCTCCTGCAGCGCCACCTTGAAGAGCTGGAGCAGCAGGTAAGCCTCCCGGGGGTTGGACGCGTAGTTGTAAAGCGTGAAGATCACCGACTCCATGAACTTGGTGGACTTGTTCTGGGGCATCTGGAAGATCAGCCTGGCCAGGTACCCGGGCTGGGTCTGCGGGGAGGGACGGGGAGCACCCCGCTAAGCCTCAGCGCCACAGAGCGGTGCGGGACCGGGGTCCTCCCGTCGCGCTGGGCAGGGCCGAGCGCCGCCGGCCTCACCTGCAGCAGGTAGAAGAGGTGCTGGTAAGCCTCCAGCTTCTGCCTCTTCTCCTTGCTGAGCGACTTGAGCCCCTTCTGCTTGTCTAGGGACATCATCTCCGAGAGCTGCTCCTTGTTCTTCTTGGTCAGCTTCTTGCAATGGGAAACCACCTCCTGGAACGGGGACAGAGCGGCCGTGGCAAGCTCCGATTTCAGCCCAGCCTCCACGGGGAGGCCGCAGAGCTCGCGCCGCGCTCCCGACCTGCAGCGTGATCCGGTTCTTGACCAGCAGCCCGATCTTGATGTCCATGAGGTCCAGGTCGCTCTCCAGCTGCTGGCTGGCCCGGATCCTCTTCACCACCTCCTCCCGCAGCCGCAGCACCTCGGCCTCCTCCCAAAAGTCCTGCTGGCTCTGCTCCAGCAGGTGGATGAAGCGCCGGACGATGCTCAGCGGCGGGCTCCTGGCGTGGACTGCAGCCGGCCACGGCACACGGTGAGCGCCGCAGCCCCCAGCGGAGAGGGGCAGGGTCCCCTCCCCAATTAACCGGGGTCGCTTCGGAGGGGAGACGAGCAGACACTTACCTAGCATCCTGTAATCCCCGCGGGCCTTGTTGGCTCTCACAAAAGCCTGGATTTTAATTACGGCTTTAACCTGCCGAGACAAACGAGGGGTGGGGGGGCGCAGCCCTGCGGCAAGCCGGGCAGTGCCAGGACCGGGGACCCGCCGGTGCCCGTGGTGGGGGCACCCCAAACCCCACGGTGATCTCAGGACACTACCCTCGGCCTCGTCACGTGCTGCACGCCAGCAAGCGCTGCATTTCACATGCCCACGGGGAAACGGGCACCTTCCCCTAACCATTCTCTCCCCTCTGATGGGGATCTCGAAGCCCCTGCTGGCTTTTGAGCGAACCGAAGCATTTTTTCCCTCCTCACCCTCCCCGGAGCCCACCAGCCTGGCAAAGCGACGCACCAGGCTCCTTTTTCTTTCCCCCAGCCCCGCACGAGGACGCGGCAGCTTCTCTCCCCTCTCCAGCCACCCCACGAACACTGGGGGCTCGGCCACGCGTTCGGGGTGCCCCCAGGACCTCACCGCGGCGGTGGGCAGCGGTCTCAGCCCCCAGCCATCACTCACGTTCCTCCTGAAGTAGCGCAGCCTCTCCTGGTACCTTTTCCGAGCCTGCCACATCCTCACGCCCGCCTGGATCTGAGAGAGACGTCGATTCGACCCCGTGGGGACTCGCGTGGGCAGAGCAAGGCCAAGCGGGGGGGGGATGAGGATGTGAAAGTGGGAGCAGAGGGTAAAGAAGGGTGGCTGACCTTGACCGCAGCACCCGCGTGGGCTCGCAGGTAGCGCAGGCGCTCCAGGTAAGCTCGGCGCTGCTTCTGTCCCCTCCACCAAGCCTGGAGAGAGAAGAGAACTGCTACCGACCCCCACGAGGCCACTGCGACGTCCGGCTGGCGCCCTGGAGAGCGCACAAGACACCACAACCAGAACACCCAGCACAGAAGACACAAAACCAGAGCCCTGAGCGGCCGCGGGGAGAAAAACGAGCCCTGCGCTCCCCTTCTCAGCACTTCACAGCCCCCGAGGTGAGCCTCGGCTGCCGAACGCACGGAGCAGCAGGCGCCCGGTGCTCCACGCACCACGGACTCACTGCTCCAGGCACCCCCAAACCCCCCGGAAAACGCAGCAAGCGGCGCCGGCCGCTCGTATCCCCCGCTCACAGCGGCGGGACGGATCCTGCCTGCCTCACCTGGATCCTGAGGGCGGCCGGCTGCTCCTCCCGCAGGACGCGCCAGCGCGCCGCGAGCTGCTGGCGGACGAGGAAGCCTCGCAGCCGAGCCTGCAGCCTCACCACGAAGGGGACGTGGGACGCCCACAGGCGCTCGCGGTCGTGCGCTGCGGTCGCTTGGGTGACGACCGCCTGCGGGGACGCAAGGCGCTGGGTCACAACCCCACAGCGCCGCCAGCACCCGCCCGTCCCCGTGCCCCCCTCACCGGACCTGGATCTCCTCCCGGCTCAGGTGCGTGGTGCAGAGCTCGCCGTCGCGCGGCCGCTCCCAGCTGCCCTCGAAGGTCTGCAGGCTCAGGAAGTACTCAGCACCATCCTGCAGCCCGTGCCGCACCCAGCGAGGCTTCGTGTTCCCTGCGCACCGATGGAGAAGCTGCTGGGGGCCCCCCGATGGGCTCCTGGGGCAGGGAAGCACCCCAGGACCCCGTCCCATCCCCCCTGGGAGGGTTTTGCTTCCCCCGGCCTTTACCTGCTTGCCTCTTGGTGGCCGCCAGCGCCGCCAGCCGCTCCTGGTACGCCGCGGCGCAGGCGTCCACCACGCCGCGCAGCGCCACGTCGGGGTTGCGCAGCACCCGCAGCGTCTGCGCCGCCTTCCCCTCCTTGATGGCCTGGTTGATGGCGGCAGTGCCCAGAGCCACTGCGGGAGGAGGAAGGGGGGCAGGGGCTGACGGCGGCCCCTTCCCACCCAGCAGCACCCCCCTCCCGCAGCACGGGCAGCACTCACTGCGCCTCGCTGCCGCCGCGTCCTCGTTGGCCCCGCAGACCCCGCGCTGGATCTCCTCCCACCAGAGCACAGCTCTGTCGTCCTTGGTGGCCTGCGGGGTGGAGAGACGGGGGTCTAGCAAGCTGGGGAGCCCTCAGCCAAGTGGTTTTACGCCACGTCGCCCTCTGGGTGCCTCCCTCCTTGGTGCCCTGGGGATCTCCCACCCCACCTGGGCTTTCAGCGCCCGCGCCCGGGCGAGGACATCGTGGTAGCGCCGAGCGGCGGCCGCGGTGACACCGGGCAGGGCGGCCGCGGGCAGCAGCAACGCCGCCAGCGTCTTCTGGGGGTCCGCCTGCAGCAGCGCCTCGTTGATCAGCCGGACGGCGAGGACTCCTGCAAGGAGGGGAGGACACGTGGCTCAGCCCCCCGGCGCCCCGGGGGCGCACGAGGTTTTTTTGGCGTCTCTCCCCACGCCAGCTCTCTCGGGGACTTGCAGAAGCCTCTGCTCAAGCACGCGCCGCGCGGGCGCGACTCACTGTCGTTCTCGTCTTGCACCGCTGAGTTGGTGGCGTGCACGCCGTCCTGAAGGTCGTTCCAGGTGAGGAACTCCGCTCCTGCTTTCCTAAGTTGGCCTTTCAGCTGCAGTAAGTCGTCGAAATACCTGCAGGAGGGACACGGGGCGATGGCTCAGAGCGTTTTAAGCAGGGAAGACTTCTGCCAGGAACAGCTGCCTCGCTTCCCTGGTGGGGTAAGGGAGGCACAGAGCCAGGCAGCTGGTGGAACAAGCCCCAACGCCGCCAGGATCCCTGGCTGTCCCCTCCCAGGGGACCTCCCCAGACCATCGCGCCAGCACCATTCTCCTTACCTCTGCGCATTTCCATCCTCCACGTCTGAAAGCCCCAGGGCAGGGCTGACCAGGCTGCTCCAGAGCCCGTCGAGGTCCCCGGCGTCCAGGGCTCGGTTCACCAGCGCCACGGCTGAAAGCATCTCCACGGCCACAAACAGCTCCTCCTGCACCAGCTCGCCCTGCGCGGGGCAGGCGGAGATGCTGAGCCCCTCCACGGCCCCGCCGCCCCCCTTCACCCCACCCCGCAGCCCCCCACAATCGTGCAGGAAGCGCCGAGATCCCCGCTGGGAAGCGGAGCCCCCACCCTCGGGTGCTGGCGCTGCAGCAGGGCCAGCTGGTGCTGGTACAGGGGGGCAGCGAGCGGGTGCACGGCGGGGAGCTGCGCCGCAGGCTCCATCAGCGCCTCCAGCGTTTTGTCCGGCGTCCCGCGGTGGATGGCAGCGTTGATTCGGCTCACGGCCTGCAGCACTGCGGGAGGCACCAGGGGACGGGGCTGCAGGACGCGGCCGTGCCCCCATCACCCCGCGGAGCTCGGCCGGGGACGAGCCGAACGCGCCGTGCGCCGCGGCCACTCACTGGCTCGCTCCTCCTCGCCCTTCTCGTTCGCCGCCGTGATGCCCGCGGCCACCTCCTCCTGCTCCAGCAGCTCCGCGTAGCCCAGCTCCTGGAGGAGGCAGGAAAAGGGGACGGCGTCTACAAGTGCCCCAGGTCCTGCTTGGCCCCGGGTACCCGCGGCCATGGGGTGCCAGCGCCGACTACCAGGGCCTTCTGCTGCCGGTCTGCGCCGAGCTGCTCCAGGTAGCGGTCGAGGTTGTCCCGCCGGAGGTGGCGCAGGGCCAGGACGGGGTCCTGCAGCGCGCGGTACAGCGCCAGCGCGTCCTGTGTCTCCAGGGCATCGTCCACATCCTCCAGAGCTCCTTGCACTAGGAGAGAGGCCGGGTCACGCCTCCGCGATCGAAGCAAGGTGAGGCTGAGACCACCAGCCTCACCAAAACCCACGGATTTCTCCTCGGAAACGTGCAGCCAGCCCCGCTCCCTGCCAGCTCTGAGCACCCAGCTCCTGCCTGGGCGCCCAGCACCCCGGCCAGGCTCTCCTGGAGCACCGGGACAGCACCCCGGGGTCCCCCCGGCAGGAACGCCGCGCTCACCGTTCGCCTTGTTGATGTTCCCCTGTATCTCAGCCTGCGTCAGGCAGCGGTCGTAGATGTCCTCGCCCTCCGGAATCGCTTGCAGGTGCTGCGGACGGGGTGCCCCCCCCCTTGAGCTTTCTGCCCCACCGAGCTCTGAGCTCATTTCCCAAACCAATCCCTGCAAACCAGCCCCAAAAGAGAAACCCTTCCCCATCGCTTTTCACCCCCAGTTTCCAACCGGGTGGCTCCTGCCCCCCTCGGTGCCGTCCTCACCCTGTTCCTGGCGTTGCTGCCCTTCTCCCTCTTGGCCCGGTGCAGCACCTCCTGGTAGGCGCCCGCCAGCCCCGGGCGCAGGTCGAGCAGCATCGCGCTGGGGTTGAGGAGCGCCTCCATCGTCTGCGCCGCCACCCCCCGCTCCACCGCCTCGTTGATGGCCAGCACGGCGGCGTGGACTGGGGACGATGGAGAAGCGTGAGGCCGTGGCGTCTCTTACGGCGCCAGGGTTTGGGTTTTTTTTTTTTGGCACCGGCTGGGCCGGCTGCTGGCGGAGACGGCGGCAGGCTGACGCGCGGCACCGCTCCCCCGGGACCCCCCCCCTTCACCTGCCGCTTCGTCCACCGAGAGCTCGTCGGCCAAAATGCCCCCGATCTTGCTGAAGGCAGGCAGCTGCAGGCCGTACTTGTCCAGCTCCCGCTGCATGTTGTTGATCTCCTCCTCTGGAGCGGAGCACAGGGGTCACCGCCCGGCCCCACACCGCGGAGGAGCTCCTCCGGGCAGCCCCAGGGGAGCAGCAAACCCCCCAGCGGCACCGAGCAGCTTTGGGAAAGCTTTGGGAAAGCTCCCGACAGCTCTTGATTCCCTCCTCCCTTCCCCCAGAGGGACCTGGGAGCAGCGGTGCCGTACCTGTGAAGTCCACCTTCCCGTACAAGTCCTGGATCTGCGGAGCCAGCCCCAGCTTGAAGAGGTACAGGCTGGAAGACGAAGCAGACGCCCGCCGTGACCGCTCGGGCCTCGCTTCTCCCTCCCCGCTCCAGGTCCTTCAGGTACCAGGACGGGAAGAGGGGAGCGCGGCGGCAGCCCCGGTGCCACCACGACGCCTGCGGCCACCTCCCCGGGTGACCCCCAGGGAGGTTTCAGGACCAAACTGGGGGGCTTTGGACCCACCTGAGGGCGTGGATGCAGTAGACCACCCGCGGCATGTTCTTCTTGTCGTAGATGTCGGTGGTCTCCGGGTGGAAGAGCTGCCAGTGCGGCAAGAAGGCCACCAAACGTGGGTGCCACCGAACGCCACCGCGCCACCAAACGCCACCGTGCCCCCCCCCCCCCGAAAAGCAGCCGACGGCCCCAGCAGCGAGCCAACCCCCGGAGAAAATGCTGCCAAAGGTGGGAGGGAGAAAGACGAAGCCCCCCCCCTGGGGGCACCGGTGTTTTCCTCCCGATGCCACGCAGCCCCCCCCCCCCCACCACCACCACCGGCAGGGGGTTTCGCGGGGGGGCAGCGCGCCCCCCCAGCCCCGGGGGTGCCTTACCGAGGGCAGGCCCACGCGGCTCATGGCGTCGCGCCAGTGGTTGATGTTGTCCGTGTGCCGAAAGTGGAGGCCGCTCGCCTTGAGGGGGGGGGAGGGAAATCAGGCCGGGTTGAAGCTCCTGGGTGTCCCCCACCCAACAAATCTCCCCCAAACCCCAAAGTTAGGCACAAAAAAAAAAAAAGGCAAAATCCCTCCCCTGGGACAAGGTGGCTCGAAGCCCCCGCTATCACCAGAACACCCCAAGGCCGCTGCGATCAGCCCCTTCCCCCAATTTTCGGAGCCTCACCAACTTTTTTTTTGGTGGGGGGAGGCCCTGAGGAATGCCCCCCCCCCCCGCAGACTTGCCTTGTACCGCGTCTGCTCGCGGTCGTAAATCTTCTTGGCAGGGACCACGTCGGGGGCGAAGCAGTGGCCCAGCTTGGCCAGCAGGACCCCGTTGCGCAGGCTCTCCTCCAGCTCCGTGGGGGGGGGCAGCTCCTCGCCCAGGCAGGCCTCCATCCAGCTGGGGGGGGGGGAGGGAAAAGGGGGTGGGGGGGGGGG
>NC_048917.1:1243713-1244071 GCF_011077185.1 Oxyura jamaicensis | reverse complement strand
TGGGGGGGTGACGGGGGTCCCTGTGCCCCCCCAGATGAGCGCCTCACCGCTTGGCTTCCTCCAGGCGGCACAGGTACTGGTAGGCCACGTTCTGCCGCCGCCGTTCGTCCATCTCGTCCGCCGTGAGGCGCTCATCTGGGGGGGCACAGGGACCCCCGTCACCCCCCCACGCTCGGGGGGGGGGTTTTGGGGTGCCCATACTCCCCCCTCGGAGGAGGGTCGCCGAAGGAAAACCGGGCTTTGGGCGCTTTTTGGGGTCGGGAGGGAGGCTTCCAGCTGCCCCCTTTCCCAAATGAGAGCTGGGGGGGGGGGGTTCTACACCTGGGGGAGGTTTTTTTTTGGAGGGGGGGGGGGGGGG
>NC_048917.1:1243178-1243613 GCF_011077185.1 Oxyura jamaicensis | reverse complement strand
CGTTTTTTTTCTGGGGAGGGGGAGACCGGGGGGTGTGCTTTTGGGGCCGGGGAGGGGGTGTTTTTGGGACGAGAAGATGTGTTTTTGGGACCGGGGGGGGGCAGTTTTTGGGACCGGGGGGGTGTTTTTGGGGCTGTTTGTGTGTTTGACGTTTGGGTCTGGGGGGCGTGGGGTTGTGTTTTTGGGGCCAGGGCGTGCTGCTGTTGCCCCCAGCACTTTTGGGGTCCCCTGGCTATTTCCAACCCCCCCCCCCCCCCCCCCCAAAAAAAAACACGACCCCAAAAACACCACCCCCGACCCCAAAAACACCCCCTCCACCCCCCAAAATAACCCCTCCAGCCCCAAAAGCACCCCTCCGGCCCCAAATAACCCCCCTCCCAGACACAACCAACCGCCCCCCGGCCCCAAACTCCCCCCCCCCGGCACTGCCGCCCC
>NC_048917.1:1236592-1242778 GCF_011077185.1 Oxyura jamaicensis | reverse complement strand
CCCCCCCCCCGGCTCACTCCGAATCGACTCCGGTCCCGCTCCCTCCATGGTGCAGCCGCGGCCCCGCCCGCGATTCGAATCTCCCGCCGCAGGGCGGTCACGTGGGGCCGCGCGGGGGCTGATGGGACTTGTAGTTCCCGGCGCGGGGCTGAGGCCTGTTGCGCCACCCACCCCAAGCGGTGTCACCCGTCACGAGTGGATGGTTATGCCGTCTTTCGTGGGTGTCCGGTTGTGCCCCCTGTCACAAGTAGATCTCTGTCACCCATCACAGGTGTCTGGTTGTGCCACCCGTCACAAGTGGCCGGTTGTGTCACCTGTCGCGGGTGGCCGGTTGTGCCACCAGGTGGCTGGTTGTGCCCCCTGTCACAAGCAGACGATTGTGGCACCCATCACAAGTGTCCGGTTGTGCCACAGATGGTCACTTGTGTCACCTGTCACAAGCAGCTGGTTGTGCCACCCATTACAAAGGTCTAATTGTGCCACCCGTCCCAAGTGGCCGGTTGTGTCGCCTGTCATGGGCGGCCGGTTGTGCCACCAGGCAGCCGGTTGTGCCCCCTGTTACAAGCAGACAATTGTGTCACCCATCACAGGTGCCCAGTTGTGCCACCCACCACAGGTGGCCACTTGTGTCACCCACAACAAGCAGCCGGCTGTGCCACCCGTTACGGCCACTTGTGTCACCCATCACAGGTGGCCGGTCGTGCCACCCACCACAAGCACCTGGTTGTGTCACCCGTCGCAAGCGGCCCCTATTGTCACCCATCACAAGTGGATGGTTATGCCATCTTTCGTGGGTGTCCGGTTGTGCCCCCTGTCACAAACAGATGGCTCTGTCACCCATCACAGGTGTCCGGTTGTGCCACCCGTCACAAGGAGCCAGTAGTGTCACCTGTCATGGGTGGCTGGTTGTGCCACCAGGTGGCCGGTTGTGCCCCCTGTCACAAGCAGACAATTGTGTCACCCATTACAAGGGTCTGATTGTGCCACCTGTCACAAGTGGCCGGTGTGTCGCCTGTCATGGGTGGCCAGTTGTGCCACCAGGTGGCCGGTTGTGCCCCCTGTTACAAGCAGACAATTGTGTCACCCATCACAGGTGGCTGGCCGTGCCACCCACCACAAGCACCTGGTTGTGTCACCCGTCACAAACGGCCACTTGTGCCACCCACCACAGCCTCCACGCGCCCGCGGGCCCCCGTTTCCATGGCACTGCACGGCCCGACGGTGGCGGAGCTGAAACCGGAGCCTGCGGGGCCATTGCGGCAGCGAGCCCTCCCCGCGGAGCCCTGGCCTCGGCCCCACGTTCCTGCCGCTCCCCGGGCACCCAGGAGCCGCCGGTGGCCGTCACCAGCGGGCTGCGAGGCCAGGAGGCACTCGGGGACACTTCAGAACGCCTCATCCTCCACCCAGGGAGCCGTGCTTCGCTCCCTGCCCGCTCGGAACCTAAAAGGACAGCAGTAAGCGCAGCGGGGCAGCACGCGGTCCTAAAAGCAAACCCCAAGGAAAAAACCTTCCCCGCCGCGACTCCCCTCTGCACAGGCACGCGATGAGCAGAGAAGCTGGGCTGGGGGGCTCCGTGGGAAGGTTTTTCCTCCTGTTTATGCAGCAAAAGGGCTACAAACCTCAGTGATAAGGAGTGATAATAATAATAATAATAATGGTGATGAGGAGGGTGGTGGTAATAACAACAGTAGTAGTAGTAATAGTAGTAGTAGTAGCAATAATATTAACAGTGATGATGATGATGATGATAATATGTAATATAATAATAATAATAACAATAATAATAATAACGATAATCATAACAATAATAATAATAATAATAATAATAATAATATGCTTGTTTTGAGGAGTGCCAGGGCTCTGGCTGTGCCGTGCCAGGCTGCTCCGTGCTTCTTTCTTGCAGGTGTGTCACTGCCCATGGCTGCAGAACTCAGAGCACAGCCCACAGCCCCCACAGACCCCAAGGACCCCACGGACCCCACGAACCCTGCAGTCCCCACAGACCCCACAGCCCCCACGGACCCCCCAGCCCCCATGGACCCCGCAGCCCCCACGGACCCCGCAGCCCCCACGGACCCCACAGCCCCCCTGGACCCCGCAGCCCCCACGGACCCCGCAGCCCCCACGGACCCCGCAGCCCCCGTGGACCCCACGGCCAGGAGGAGGAAGAGTCGGAAGAAAGGGAAGGAGAAGTTTGCGGTGGTGGAGGAAGCCGAGGAAGGGGGGGAACGGTGCCGCGGGGCGAGCGGCCGAGATCGAGGGGCTGACACAAGATGGGTGCCAGGCGCTGGGGCTGCGAGACGTGCGGGGGGGCCCTGGCGTGCTTCAGGAAGGCGTTCCTGCTCTCGCTGGGCACCGCGAGCCCCCGGCTCCGCAGGGTTTGCGCCTTCAACCTGGGGGCCGCCTACGTGGAGGCCGGGAAGCCCAGAAAGGGCCTAAAATTCCTCCTCGAGTCCCAGCCCGCAGAGGGCGAACCCCTCGGGGGGGCTTTATTTCAACATCGGGGCGGCTGACGAGGGGCTCAGGGACTTCCCAAAGGCTCTGGAGTGTTTTGGCAAAGCGGCCGGGCCGTGCCGCGCCGGCAGCCAGGCCGTGGAGATGGGCTGCTGCTACCTGGGGATGCGGGAGCCGGCACGAGCCGCCCGGTGCTTCTTGGAGGCCGCGCGCAGCTACGCGGTGGCCGAGAGCCCCGAGGCCGCCGCGGTGGCCCTGAGCAGGGCGAGCGGCTCCATGCTGCAGAGCCGGCGGTTCGGGGCGGCAGAAATCGCACGGATCCTCACCTGGTGCCGCTCGCTCTGCGACAGCATCGCCGACCCGGCCCTGCGAGGTAACGCCGCGCCAGCCCCTTCGCTCCCGATGCCTTGGAAGCACCGATCCCCACCCGGCCTCTCCTCTGCGTCCCGCAGGGAAGCTCTACCACGAGGTCGGCCTTGGCTTCTCCCAGCTCCACGTCTTCTCCCTGGCCAGCGAGAGCTTCGAGCGAGCCCTCGCCCTGTGCCAGGGCACGTCGGGGCGTCGAGGGGAGGCTGCGCTGCTGCAGAACCTGGGCGCTGCCCGCAACGCGCTCCGCAGCTTCGGCACGGCCCTGGGCTTGCACCAGCGAGCGGCGGCGCTGCACGGTAGCTCGCGCCGGTGTCTCTCGTGATCCCCTCTCCTGGTTCCGAAACGTGACCCCCTTGCTCGCTTCGCAGGTGCCATGGGGAACCGGAGGGCCCAAGGGCAGTGCTTCGGAAACCTGGCGTACGCCTTCAGCCAGCTCGGGAACCACGAGGCTGCCGCAGAGAATTACCTCCACGCCCTGCAAGCCTTCCGGGATTCGGGTAAGGGGGCGCAAATCCCGGTCACGACGGCTCCGTCTGCCCTGCTGGGGCCTCCGCAGCTCCCAGCCAAGGGTCCGAAGGGTATCAGCGATGCTCCCTCCCCTGCGCCGTGCCGGCCAGCACCACCGTCCCCTTCACCTCGCAGGGGATGTGCAGGGGCAGTGGCAAGCGTGTGAGGGGCTGGGAGCCGCCCGTTTCCACCTGGGGAACCCCCAGAAAGCCGTCGGGCACTACCAGGAGGCCCTGACTCTGCTGTCCCGCTGCCGGGTAAGGGAAACCCCAGGGCCAGACCCTCCTGTGCGTGGTGAGCGCCAGCCCCGGCGCAGGGACAGACTCACCTGGGGGGGCTTTCTCCTCCACAGGGCACCCCCAGGGCGGCCGGTGAGCGGATCGTCAGCCAGCTCACCCGCGCCCTCCAGCACCAGCTCTGCCTCCACCATCACCATTGGGGTGCCCCGGCGCCGGTGAGCAGTACCCCGGGGCCGTTTGGGGTGCTGGGAACCAGATGGGGCCTGACCCCAGCTCAGGGTTGCAGAAATGGGGCCGGGGATGGTGCTCCAGGGGTGGAGATGCCAGCAAGGCTCTGCACCGGAGGTGTGCGTTTGCTGCAAGCTCCCCAAGCTGCTCGCCTCTCCTGACCGAGCCCTGCTTTGGGGTTTGCTGGACAGGGACATGTGCGTGTGGCCCCCAGGCCACCCGATCCCCCTGCCGGTGCCCTGCAGGACCTCAGCCCGCTGCAGTTTTTCCCCGTGCTGCCCCGTGCCAGTGGGACACGGCTCCGGGGACGCGAGGCGTGAGTAGGAAGGCTCCGGCCGTGCCGGCAGAGCCCGGTGTCCTGCCCCTCGCTCCTCCATGGCTGAGTTCCAAGCAGCACCCATGAGATAAAGCTTCCTTCCCTCGACCCCAGATCCTTCAGGGAGAAAGCTGGGGATGAGCTGCACCAGCCTGCGCTGGGAGCACAGCCTGGGATTCCAGGTAAGAGGGTGCGGAACGTGCGCCTGGGATGGAGCCCCCGTGTCCTGGGTGCTGCAGAGGGAAACGCTGTGTTTGCTCCCACCCTGGCCACGGTCTTGGGAAGAGAGATTTTCAGAAAGTCAGGCTTCCAGAAATTGGGGTCGGCCTTTTTCCCCCCTGATTCGCAATAAAAAAACAGAGGGGCACGTCGCCTGGTGCTGGGCAGAGGAGTGGGGAGGCAGCAGAGGCGAGAGGAGCAAAGCAAAAAAAAAACACAATACAAACAAACAAAACCCTCCTGGAACAATTATCCGAGCAGCGAGGGGAGTAACCGAACCCCATCCTCTTGCCAACTACGACCCAGGTGACATCTGAGTCACACGGTGGCTTTCAGCCAGAGGCAAGGCTTCGGCACGGCTCGTGCTGGCCTCCTGCCTCTTCACCCTTCCTCCCTGGTGGCACAGGAGCAGCAGCCCCAGCCCCCGACCCCGCAGCGGAGCCCCAGGCCCCTCGCCGGCACCCAGCCAGCTCCGGGGAGGATGAGGATGGTCCCAGCACATCTCCGCATCGTCGCAGCCAGCCCCACGTTAACAGGTGGGTGAGAGGCACGGCTCCCTGCACCGAGTCGCTGCCTTTTAGCCCTTGCAGCAGCAGCAGAAGCAACGCAGCGAGCGGCATCGCTCCAGGGCCTGCTGCAGGCTCCTGGGTGAAGGCAAACATCCACGGCTGTGCTGGATTTCAGCCGAAGCTTGCACGGGGACAGGACGGAGCGACTGCAGCAACGGCACCGCTGGCTCGGCCGGCCAAAACGCTTCTGGCTGGCATCACGCGTCGGATTTTAAAGGATGTGTAGCAGAGGGAGCGTGGGCTCGGGGGTAATTCAGGCTGGGACGTGGGGACGGGTTGGTGGCAATGGGATCGGGCTGTGTCCGTCCCACAGCGCTCCCCATTTTGCTCTCTGCTTTGCTCCCAGGCACAGCACCCGTCTGCGGCCGGGAGGTGCGTGCCGAAGCAAAACCCGAGCCCCGGTGGCCCCCATCCTGCACCCCCACCCTGTGCCTCGCAGGATTTGGGGACCCTGCCGGGGCAGCGGGATGCTGTCCCGCATCTGCAACCTCCTGTGACACCCCCGGACGGCAGGAGGGTGGCACGGAGCCACCGGGACCACAGGCGGCCCCTTCCACCGGCACAAAGCCGCAGCAGGACCGAACCTCAGCTGCGCACCCTCCCGCACGGCTCCGGACCCTCTGCCCTCCACCGTTTTGCCGGAAAATCCCCCAAAATAAAGCAGAACATCCACCCCCCCAACCTCTCGCCCTTCCCCACTCCCACCCCAGCGCCACCCAGCGGTCCCCCCCCCCCCCAGCACCCCGAACCGGGAGCCCGGGGAGGAGCCGGCCCCGGGGCCGCCCCCTGCGCTTGCTCCGTGCTGCTCCGGGCCGAGCCGAGCCGGGCCGGGGCGCTGCATGCGGGGTCCTCGGGGGCTGCTGGGGTTGGGGCTGGGGCTGCTGGTGGCGGCGGGGGGGGCGCTGCCCGAGCCGGGGCTGGAACTGGAGCCGCCCCCGCTGCGCCATGCACGGCTCCAGCGTGGGGGGGCTGCGCTTCCTCGGGTAAGGGGGCTTTTTCTGGGGGGGGGGAGGGTAGGGGGGCGGGGGGGGGTTGGAGGGGGTGCGGGGGGGTTGGGGAGGGTGAGGGGAAGTACAAGGGGGGGGCTGCCCCCCTGTCCCTGGGTGTTTTGCAATGCCAAAGTGGGGTGGGGGGTGTCAGTGCAGCAGCACCCCCGTGCTGGCCCTGGTCTTGTAGCGCCGGGGTCCCACGGGTGCCCGCAGGGTCCCGGGGGTGCCCGCAGGGTCCCACGGATGCCCGCCGGGGTCCCACGGGTGCCCGCTGGGGTCCCACGGGTGCCCGCCAG
>NC_048917.1:1218843-1236582 GCF_011077185.1 Oxyura jamaicensis | reverse complement strand
GCCGGGGTCCCACGGGTGCCCGCTGGGGTCCCACGGGTGCCCGCCAGGGTCCCGCGGATGCCTGCAGGGGTCCCGCGGGTGCCCGCAGGGTCCCACGGGTGCCTGCCGGGGTCCCACGGGTGCCCGCTGCGCCCCCAGGCAGGAGGAGGCCCAGGCCATCGACCAGGAGCTCTTCACCGAGTACAAGTTCAGCGTGGACCAGCTGATGGAGCTGGCGGGGCTGAGCTGCGCCACCGCCATCGCCAAGGTGGGCGAGGAAGCGGGGAGCGGCACCCTTGGGTGCCCACCCAGAGCCCGGTGTAACCCTGCCCTCCCGCCCACCCTATCCCCCCCAGGCGTACCCCCCCAGCTCCTTCACCAAGAGCCTCCCTGCCGTGCTGGTCGTGTGCGGGCCGGGGAACAACGGAGGCGACGGCTTGGTGTGCGCCCGCCACCTGAAAATGTTTGTGAGTGTCCCGCCCGGGGCCAGTCCTCGGCCCCCCCCCCGCCCCCGGGGTCCCAGGACCCGCGAGGTTTGGGGTTTGTGCCCCCCCCCCCAAACGGCTCCGTCCTTGTCCTCGCAGGGCTACGAGCCCACCGTGTATTACCCCAAGCGCCCCAACAAGCCGCTGTTTGAAGGTCTGACCACCCAGTGCCAGAAGATGGACATCCCCTTCCTCTCCGAATTCCCAGCAGAGGTGAGCAAATAGCACCCTGAAACGGCACGCGCCCAACCCCCCCCCCCTCAGGGCCGTACCCCCACCCTGGGGCTGGTTTCTCCCCCCCCCTCCCCGCCGCAGGCTGCGCTCATCGACGAGATCTACGGGCTGGTGGTGGATGCGATTTTTGGGTTCAGCTTCACGGGAGCAGTGCGGGAGCCCTTCGGCAGCATCCTCAGCACCCTCGAGCACGTCACCGTGCCCGTGGCCAGCATCGACATCCCCTCGGGTGAGTAGCGGCCGGACCCCCCCGGGGCAGAAGGCGCCCGGCCGGGGTTTTCCCTGCTCCATCCCGGCTTTGGGGTTCGTTGCAGGCTGGGACGTGGAAAAGGGGAAGGCGGATGGCTTGCAGCCTGACATGCTCATCTCGCTGACGGCGCCCAAGAAGGCGGCGCGGCATTTCGCCGGCCGCTACCACTTCCTAGGTGGCCGCTTCGTGCCCGCTGCGCTGCAGAAGAAATACGCGCTGAACCTGCCCCCGTACCCGGGGACAGACTGTGTCCTGCAGCTCACCTAGGGCTGGGGGAGCTCGGGCGGCCGTGCTGGGCACGGGCACGGCCAAGCAGGGCCCGATTCTGCCAAAGGTGCAGCTCTGCGCCAAGAAGTGGCTCAGCACGGCGCGGGGGCTCAGCGCTACCCGGCTCCGGCAGCAGGATGGAGGCTTGCTGCAGGCTGCCAGGGCTGGGGTTGGGGTTAGATCCTAGTTGAGTGCTTCTAGGTGTAGACGCAACCCAGGATCTGTCATACGATGCACTTCAGGAGCGTTTCATTGCAATAAAGTTTTATTGTTGCCCTTGGGAAACAAACCAATGCTCGGTGGGCTCTGCCCTTGTGTCCCTCGGTGGTGGGCCCGTAACAAACATGTCCCAGCCCCAGGGCTTGGGGGGATCTGGGCGCACCCCAGGCAGGAGGAAGGCTCCATGGGTGAAACAAAACTCCATCCACCCCAGCCCAACAAGCCCAGGAGCCCCACGCAGCTCACGCGGGGCTCGGCTGCAGCTCTGGGTGCCCACCAGTGCCGCAGACAGGATTGGTGCCCTCCCAGCCAGGCGGTACTGGCGGCATTCACTCCTCCTCCCTCCGCTTCTTCTTCCTCTTCTTCTTCTTGGGGCTGTGCCCAGCCTGCTCTGCCCCTTCTGCCTCTTCTAGAGGTAATTCTGTCTCAGCCAGTTCTTCTTTGTCCTTCTTTTTCTTCTTCTTTCTCTTCGCAACCTTCTTGTCGTCTCCTTCCACCTCCTCTTCTCCACTTGGCTCGCAGCTCTGCGGCGCCTCAGCCTCTGCTCCATCTCCAGCCCGTTTCTTTTTCTTCTTTTTCTTCTTCTTCTTCTCCTGCAGCTCTGCAGGCTGGGGCTGCTCCCTCTTTTGCTGGTACGTGGCGAGGAATGCTCGCTCCTGCTCCTCCAGGCGCGCCAGCTTGGCGCTCATGGTCAGGCCGTGACGGGCCCCCCTGCAACAACCCCAGCTTTAGGGTGCTCGCCGCGGGGTCCGGTGCCCCCCGGGGCAGAACGCGCCCCCCCCGTGCCCAGCCTGCCAGGAGCGGGGAGCCCAAAAACGCAGCTCGCGCCCCCTCAGCCACTCACTTGTGTGCTGTGCGGCCCCCGCATGCTCTCACCAGCTCCTCGTCCGTCAACCTGGGGACACAAATGGGCCGTGTCACCCCCAGCACCGTGACACCGGTGTGAGCCGCAGCAGAGCTCCCCTGCCACCCCTGTCCCTTCCTCCTTGCCTCCGGGCTGAAGAGCGGTCCAATTTCTCCTCCTCCTCCTCCTCGCTGCTTTCCGAGCCTGCAGGCAGCTTGGCCGGCTCCTCCCCGCGTGCCGTGAGCGTGGCTGCCTGCCGTGGGAAAAGGGGGGACGTGGAAAAAAGGGGCTGGAAAGGGGCCGCGGCAGCAAGAGGCCACCAAGTCCGCGGCGCAGAGGGGGCGCGCAGCTCGCAGCGGCTTTCGCAGAGCCGCGTCCCCAGGCGTCACCTTCACGAAGCGGCCGTACAGCTTGCAGCCGGCGCCGGCGGCCTTGCGGGGCTTCTTGTTGCTGATCCCAGCGCGCTGCTCGCCAAGGGTCCTCACGCAGACGCCGTCCTGCAGGAGCAGAGGGGCAAACGGGTGCGTTTCGTCTGCGCGTCTGCCTTCGTCCCCCTGCACTGCGCGCCTCAGGCTGCAAAAAACCCCAAAGGCGACCCCGAATCCCTCTTCCCGGTGAAATTCCCCGCCGCCCCCTACCTGCCCGTCCTCCACAGCGATGTTGGCCGTGGACTCGTTGAAGACGTGATCCCACCAGTGGAAGGAGAACTGCTCGGCCGCGTTGTGACCCACCTGCGGGGAGAAAAGGGGACAGACAGCGGGGCGAAAAGGGGGACAGCCGGGGGGACCCTCCGAAGAGGGGACAGCCACCAGGACCCCCAGCACACCCCCGGGGCCGCCCCCCCTCCCGTCACCCTACTCACCCCCGCGCTGTCGCACTTCACCCTCACCCTGAGGGCCTGGCTGATGCCGTCCTCCCGCTTGCCCAGCCCCTTGCCTGCGGACGGAGGGAGCGGCGCTCACGGGGGCTCCACGCAACCGGGGGCTCCGTGAGGCCGGGTCCCGAGGGCAAGGGGGGATGCCCCGGGGGGGGGGGGGGTCTCAAGGGAAAGGACCTGAAAGGGAGCCCCGAGGGAGCCCCAAGCCTGGTGGTAGCGCAATTGCAGCTGTCAGGCGCACAAAGGATGAGGACACGGCGTGGCTTGTACTGTGCCCCTGCACCCATGGGGGCCTCCAGGAGCCATGGGGACCCCTGACACCCGTGGGGACCCCCAGCAGCCGTGGGGACCCCTGAGACCCGTGGGGACCCCCAGGAGCCCTGAGCAGCCACGGGGACCCCCAGCAGCTGTGGGGACCCCCTGAGAGCTGTGGGGATTCTCAGGAGCCACAGGGGACCCCCAGAACCTCTGGGGACCCCTGGGGACCCCCGGGAGCCGTGGGGACCCTTGGGACCCCTGCGGACCCCCAGCAGCCGCGAGTCCCCTCGGGTCCTACAGGGACCCCTGGGACCTGTGGGGACCCTCAGGACCCCCGTGACCCCCTCCCCCCCTCCCCAGCACCGACGGGGACCCCCAGCAGCCACGCGGGGACCCGCAGGACCCGTGGGGACCCCGAGCAACCCCGGGGACCCTCAGCATCCCCGCGGACTCCCGGTACCCGGGGGGGCCTCGGGGACCCCCAGCAGCCCCGGGGACCTCCGGGGGACCCCCAGCAGCCCCGGGCCGCACCCTGCTTCCAGCCGTGCCGCCGTAGGAGACCCTCGGCGAAGCTCAGCCCCCGGCCCGCCGGCTCCGGGGCGCTCATGGCGGCGGGCACGGGACGGGGACGGGGACGGGGACGGGAGGGGAGGGGACGGGAGGGGGAAGCACCGCCCCCGGGGCGGGCCCCGCGCCTGCGCGGTGGGGGGGGGGGGGGGGGGGCCCCAAGACACCCCCCCCCCCCCCCCTCTACGGCCCCCCCCCCCCGAGCAAGGAAGCACCCCGCAACCGGGGGTCCCGGGGGTTCACGGGGGTCCCGAGGGTCCCCAAGGCTTCTGGGGGTCCCCACAGCTGCTGGGGGGCCACGGGGGTTCTGAGGATCCCCAAGGCGTCCTGGGGGTCCCACAGCTGCTGGGAGGCCACGGGGGTCCTGAGGGTCCCCAAGGCTTCCATGGGTCCCCGTGGGTGGTGGAGGTCTCCACAGCTGCTCTGGGTCCCCCACGGGTGCTCTGGATCCCCCACGGGTGCTCTGGGTCCCCCACGGGTGCTCTGGGTCCCCCACGGGTCCCAACAATTCCCCCCCAAGGCTGCTCGGGGCCCCCACCAGCTGGGACTCGACCCCTTAGGCACAACCCTTGTCCTTCGTGGCAGCCCCTGCACTGTCCCGGAGCTGCTGGCACGTGTCAGAGGTTTAGCAATAATATATATATTTAAAAAAAAAAAAAAGACTTCTTGAAGGGAATTTAGGTGTTCATTTCCTGCAGTATCTCCCTGCTCCACATTTAAGAGGTTTGACTTCAAAGTTGAAAGTGTTACCTGCAGTTACTGGGGGAAAATGCTGCCTTTCCCCTCCAGGGAGAGGGGAGGAACAAAGTGAAATTAAGTCCTTCACAGCAGAACCGTCCCCCAGTCAATCAGCCAGATCTGCCACTACCTGCTAAGGAAATTGCTCCTTCTATTACATTTTAAAGGAAGGACTTATATTTATCGGAGAAAAATGAAACAGCGAGAAACACCGTGGGGCAATTCCTTGGGGAAGGAGAGAGACAACAGCGAGCGAGTACCATTGTTCCTCTAAAAGGGGGCTTTTGAGCAGCCCGTTCCTGAGGATTAGGGAGAGCTCTCGGGAGGGGATTAAGGTTTCACTACAAACCTCCCTCTCCACCAGTGTTCAAAGCCGCCTTCTCCTCCCAAGCCTGGGCTGACCCAAGGTGAGGCTGTGCGGGGCTGCCGGCGAGCGGCAGCGGGTTCCAACCCCACTGGGGGGGTCCCCAGGGCCAAGTGGCTGCAGCCAAAGCCCCCCCCCCCCCCCAATAGTCTCACCAGCCCCAAGCCCCTCCACGTGGCTCCAGAGATGGAATCGGAGCCCCAGATCCGGGGGGTGCTCCGCATGCAGGCAGCGAAGCCCCCCGAGGGGCGAGGGGAGCGGAGAGCGGCAGCTTTGCCAAATTCCCCGGAGGGAACCGGCGAGCTGGTGGGTGAGCATCGGGTGGAAAGAGGCTGCCCCCCCTCGAGATAGCGGGCTGCCCCCTTATCTTGCTTTTGGCACCTTGGCTGGCAGCAGGTGGGGAATGATCTCAAAGCGACGCTGTTGCCAGCTGCCATCTCCTCTCCCTTGCACTTACCGGCTTGCCCCCATCCCAAGCGCAGGCACGGGGCGTCCAACAAACCTGAGGGATCACTTGGGATCGCGCAGGCCTTTTCAGAAAGCCACTTTCAGCTGCAGAGGGGCTGAACAGCAGCTCGAGGAAAGAGCTCTGCCTCCCCCAGCGCATCAAGAACTTCAGCGCCCGTCCGTACGCACTTGTTGCCAGTGTTGGTGGGGTTTGTTTTTTTTTTTACATTTGAGGAGAGGTTGCAGAAAAAACATCCACATGTACAGGCAGAGCCTTCAAGAGAAGAGATTAAACCTAGCCGTTCTGAATCCTGTCTAAATAAAACCAGCTTTGTTGTGATGCGCATCACACAAAGGCAGGAGCAATCCCCGGCCTCCTGCACTCCCCTCTCACTGCCCCATCTTCCCCCACCAAAAAATAAAATAATAACGTTAAAAAAAATGCAGAATGCTAGCGCTGAGCTTGCCATTAAAATAAATTAAAATTTTAATAGCGCCCTGCTTGCTATTAAAAGCAGGGGTAAAATCCACCGGGCGCAGAGCCGCCCGGGTTCCCCGGGGCATCGGCACTGCCAACATCTGTGGGGTCAGCGAAGGACCCGCGGTTCTGATACGCTTTGCATGGGGACGTCCGGATGGTCCTAAATGCAAAAGCCCCTCATGAAAAGGCAGCACCTGAAGGAGCGTGTTCAGAGCAAGCTTCCCGCAGCACTTCCGAAGCGCTGAAGCGTCCAAAAGGTTTCCTGCCACGGGAGCGAAGGCAGCCCGGCTGTACTGGGTCTGGCTGGGATGTTGCCTTTCCCTGCAGCAGCCCACACAGCGCTGCGCTCTGCACCTGTAGCTCGAACAGCAGTGGGATCACACCGGTGTTGTGTCTGCTGCTGAGCAGTGCTGGCACAGCATCAGGACTCTCTCTGACCCTCCTGGGGGTGGGCAAAAAGGTGAGAAAGAAACATCAGCAGGGCAGGGGACCTCAACCAACCCAAGGGATATTCCATACCATCTGATGTCACGCTCAGCAATAAAAGGTGGAAAAAGGAAGAAGAGGGGAGGGGTGGGCTCTCATTGCGAAAACGTCTGTCCTCCTCCGGATCACTGGCTCCGTGCGGTGAGGCCCTGCTTCAAGGACGTGGTCAAGCATCGCTCATTGGTGGGAAGTAGAGAGGAATTTCTTTCCTCTGCACTTCCACACAGCCTTTACTTGTTTTGTTTAGTTATTCCCTCTCCCCCTCCCTCTTCCCCTTTCCCTTTTTTTCCCTTTAGTTGAATTGTTTAATTAATAATAATATTTCCTTAATTATATATATATATATATATTTTCCCCCTCTTTAATTAAATCATCCTTATCTCACCCCGTGAGTTGTTCTTTCCTTTACTTCTTCCCCTCCTCATCTGAGGAGGGGGAGTGAGAGCGGTTGTGGTGTTCAACTGCCTAGCACGGTAAAACCACCACGCCGGCGAGGTGGGGAGGCTGCCCGACACCCCGCCCTATCTGCGAGGGGGATGAGACAGATTAATCACAGCTAATTAGGGGAACTCAAGCAGCTTCGGTGTGGCAATCAAGGAAGATACACGGAGCGCGGGGAGACGGATGGTTGTGCGCATTTATTTTTTTTTTCTTTGATAAAAATGGTATGCAAATTACACAGCCATGGAGGCTCTTGGGAAAATATCACCCTGCTGGTCCTTGGGGAGTTTCTCGGAGAGTCGTAACATTCAAACACACCAAAATGGGGGGGGGGGGGGAGGGTGGTCTAAACTGGGAAGAACATGAATGTCAACATTTTCCGGTGGGAAGAAGAGGTCTTTAACTTCTTTTTCAGCCTCTTTTTGCTTTTACGCTTTCAGAAATGAACCTGCTGTGCCAACAAACCCCCGCCGTCGCTGCCCAAGAACTGGATTGTTTGGGCAGAAACCCACCTTTCAAACACCTTCTGCGCGCCGCTTCGAGTTCAAGAGCAAGCCTGATCCCCGAAGGCATCCAGGCTACTTTACACTATCCCAACAGCGTAAGGAACCAGGGTGCAGATGTAGTTTTCATGCACATCAACCCTTTACCAGGAGATTTGCGACACCTGCGTGCGAGGGACACAAGCTCGGTTCATCCAATGCAGTATTAAGACAAATGACATCAGAAATTTCCAAGTCACTTCAATTTTTCTTTTGATCCATCCCCAATAAGATGCTGGGAGAAATAACCAGAAACCAAACTTGGCTCAAGTTTTAAATATTTGCCTGAAAGGAAGGCTAAGGGAGGGAATCATGTACAGTTAAAATCAAGCTACTCAAAACACAATCATTCAGGTAAATAACTAGAAGTATCGCCTCTACCATCTAGAGAAAGAGAGAAGAGTGTCTGAGACAGAGGGCATATTTAGGAAAAAATACACATCTGAAGTCTTTGTGGCCACGATGAGAACTGGAATCCACATACAAGCCAGTTAAAGAGCATTTCAACATGAAATCTTAACTTAGTAGGAAGGTCAGGGGTTAAGCTGTATCTTTTTGTTTTAAATACATGGACAGCTGTCAGATATGAAAATGATGGTGGGCTTTCCTGAAAGATCCCCCTGCGCATGTGTATGGATGCATGTGCTGACATCTGTGGGGCAGCGTGACAAGAGTTTAGGAAGGCTGGGAGCCCAGCAGTCTCTCAATAGCTGCATTGATGTCTCCACCAGTGGCAATAAGCGCCTGGAGGTTGGCCTCACGATTAATGAAGCCCATGGCATTCAGCTGCTCCAGCTGCTGTTGGAATCGCACTTCAGGACTCTGCGCCTACAGAGGAAGAGGACAAAGACCTTAGCGGCAGAGAGGACATCCAACGTGGACAGCAACGGCTGCGCAGCCGAGCACTGAAACTCTCCAGGCTCATTTGGTGATGTTACCCGCCTCCCCCCCAGGCTCTGGAGGAGCCCTCTTAGTTTCAAAGCATTACCCCCAAAGAACTAGCCGGTCTGGGACACCAAATCCTGCAAATTTAGCAGAAAGCGCCGCAGCCGAGAGAAATTCGCTGTGGACCTGCGTCCCCGGAGCAGGGTGGGAGCGGGACGAGCTCCAGCTCACCCTGCAGGATGTCCCCCAGCAGCCCAGCAGCGTGGAGCTGAGCGTTACATACTTGAGAGCTTCCTCCGGCCAGCAGCTGGATCATCTGCTGCATGAGCTGCTGTTGGGGGTTACCACCCCCAGCTGGAGAGGCACTGGCCGGCGTCGAAGCGGAGGGAACGGGGTTCTCCGGGATTGTGCTTCCTCCTGTAGAGGACGGGGGCATTCGAGGCATGCCGAAGGAGCCGAGGCTGCAGAAAAAGGCAGGGTGTGCTCAGAGGCAAGCCGGCGCTTCTGGGCGTCCCCTGCCCGTCTCGTGGGAGTCAGGCAGCACGGGGAAGCCCCCGCCACAACCCGTGCTTCGGGACAGCTTCGTAGACGTAATCGGCCTCATTTGTACCCCGGTCATGCACGCCACGGGGAGTTGGCAATCCCAACAGCCTGAAAGGAACTGCAAAGGCTGAAGGCGACCCGTGCTGTCAGAGAGCAGAGGGCCCCGAGGGCTGCTGGCAGACCAGTTTGACCTCACTTCCCCACCCAACCTCCTGGCTGCGCATCTCATTTCCCCTCGGAGATAAAATTCTCCAGTCCAACGGCTACCAAAAGACGGGGGAGGGACCAAGCAGCTCCCGAATCTTTTCTCCAAAAAGAAAGGGTCAGGGACTTCCCCGCACCAAGTGCAAACAAGCAGGAAGTGCTAATTAGCTGGAGCTCACTGAGGCCTGCAGGCACACACACACACAGGTCCCCATGACTCTCCTTGATGAATCGACGGCTCGTCTGCCTGCTGGTATCAAGCACGTCAGCTCTGCCTGCAGAAAGCCACTCTCCAGCACTCATTACCTTGGCACTAGTCCTGGGGCCTCCGTTTGCAGCGTCTGGAGTCCCTGCTGGATCTGGAGGAGCGCCTGCATGGCGCGGGGGTTGGTGAGAATGGAGAGGGAGTCTGGGTTCTGCATCTGGGAACAAAGGGGAAAAAAAAAAAAAAAAAACCACTCAGCGGCACCAAACAGCGAGAGCTTCTGCAGCCAGCGAGCCACCAGCTTTAAATCTGAACCAGCCTCAGCTGCGCCTCGAGCCCTGCAGCCAGAGCCAACCTGTGAGTCTGGTTTCTCCTTCGAGTCTCTAGACTGCAGGGCTCATCTACACAGAGACGCCGAAAGAGTTCAGATCAAATTCCCTAAATAGGCTAGGTGAATCGGATTAGAGAGGGGAACACATGCCTTCGGAATTAAAGCGATTCTGTTTGATTTACCTGAGTGAACCAGCTGCTCTAGCACAGTTAGCTGTTCTCAGTTTTGCAAGCTCATTACTGCGAGAGACTGTCCACAAAGGGGTTTCATGCATCCTAACGGGTCCAATTTCAATCTTTTAGGTAGCTTAGGTTACCTAATTTAGATGGCCTCGTCCAAACACGCTTTCACTTTCCCTCTCCTTTGCGCAAACCCCTTTTCTTTCACAGCCCAAGCCACCCAAGCCCACATGCTTCCTACTCCACTTGACGACACAGCCGTGATGCTCCCTTGCCTACAGAGGACGGAAAAGCTCTGGAGCCCGGGGGCTGAGAGCAGCACAGGGCCAGACAGGGGCCTTTACCTGCTGCAGGAAGACAGGGAGCTGAAGGCGGAGCTGTTCTTGAAGCTGTGGATTCCCAGCAAAGAGGGGGACATTTACCATGATCTAGCAAGAGACAGCACACGTAGGTAGGGTCAGAGGCTTGCTGCCGTTGGCCGTTAGACCCTACGTTAACTAAGCCACGAAGAACAAGCGAGTCGTGTCCCTGACTTCCTGGGCTTTCAGCACATTCCCCTGCTAGTGGGAATTGAAATGAGACAGCTCAATTCCTGGCAGCAGTGTTGAACGCAGGATGCAAGGGCAAAGAGGAGGGCCAATGCCATGTGCCTCTGAAAGCCACCTTCTTTTGTTAGGGGCTCACCACAGACACAGAGTTCACTACTTACTGTGACTACCTTCAAGCTATTGAGAAATAAAACAAAGCTGTACACATTCACTCAGCTCTCAGCGAGAAAAACCTCTCCAACTACAGAAGCAGACTGGTCTCACGTGAGCCGTGCCCAAGGCCTGCCTGATAATAGCAGACACAAATGCAACGCTTTTACCTGTGCTGCAAAGTCCGGGTTCTGGGCAAGAGTTTGCATCATGCTCCGCATATAGGGGGCAGAGATCATGTTCTGCATCAGCTGAGGGTTTTCGGAAATCTGCTGCAGGAGGCCTTGCATCTCTGGGCTGTTGAACATGCCTATAAGGGTAAACGAAAGAGAAGACAAAGGAAAAGCCATTAAAAGCCTGAGCACTGCTGCAGTGCCTGAAGTAGAACACCTCCTATCCACTAGGCAACCGGGAACACGGCTGTAAACAGCCACAGCTGCTTGCCACCCTCCTTCTGGTCCCTCTCTCGCTTACGTACCAGCCCCAATGCTAGCAGCATTCAGCCCGAAGGGGTTGGATACAGTCGGTGTGCTTTGGGTGGTCGCTGGGCCAGTGCTGCCTTCACTGTTGGGCGCCTGGCTCTGGGAAGCAGGGGGCGTGGGGCTCCAGGGGTTCGGTAACGGCTCTCTGTTCTCCGTCCGCAAAGGCTGAGAGCTTGAGCTATCAGAGTTCCCCGTCAAGGAAGAGAAAGGATTGTTGCCAAACTGGGGAAGAAGGGGAGAATGAAGAAATAGCCTTAATCAGTCAGCCCTAACAGGGAATGTTGGACTAACCCCGCCACTGCGTGGCTAGAGAACAGCCCGTCGTATTCATCTGGGTCCAGGATTTGCTAAACACACGCCATAATTTGCCTCCTGAGAACTTTGTAACCCACAACACGCCGCATTCAGAAAAACTCCAGGCTCGAGACAACGGCCACAGCCCTAGGTTTGGCTCCCAAACATCCATGTAAAATCAGCACCCGGACATACCAGTAGGTAATGCTAGACTGGAGTATGTCTGCGCAGCCTTCTGCAGCCAGACCTGCGCTCGTTCCTCCCGTGCTCCAAGCCAGCTGGATCCCAGCCAGCTCCAATCCAAGGCGTCAGGCTTGAGCTAATACAGTAAGCCCTGCCGGGAGCCGAGGGCCGCGCTAACGAAGCTGTGGGGCTTTCGGATCGGCAACGGCTGGCACCAGGCCTGCTCGGAGACCAGAGGAGCAAGGGCAGGCCTCTGCTCAGATACACCCAAACCGTGCCGTAAAGGCAGCTGACTGGCACCGCACGACGTTCCGCTAACGGCTGCGTTCGTGATTTAAAGAGGAGGGGATGAACAGCTGTGGTTTGAGGAGGCTGCCCGTCACCACGAGGGTCAGGGAGAGACCAGCTCCCCGTGCTCGGCACGCCGCGCCCCGTGCGCGGCCCGTACCTGCTCCCTGGCTGCACTGAACATGGGCTCCTGGATGTCCGTGTACATCCGGCGCAGGGCGTTGTAGCCTCCTGGAATGCTCTCGAGGTTGCTCAAAGCACGGTCCTGGTTCCGCATCATCTCCTGCATCATGGCAGGGTTACGAGCCAACTCCATTGTCTGGGAGAAGGAGAGAGAGGTGGGAAGTTCAGGTCCACGTGCAGCACGGAAGACTGAAGCGGATCGAGGGCCTGGTGAGCAGCCCAGCGGTATTCGACTGATTTACCAACCAAGCCCTGAAAGAGTTAAATCTCAGCTCCCAGAAGAAAGAGTATAATTAAACCCGTTTCACAGCCGGAGAGCAGAGAGATCATTTATCCAAGCAAAGAGAGCCCAGGGATCCTGGCTCCTCCCACCGTTGCTCAGCTCTCTTCCTTCATAACCTCAATTCAGCCTCGTTTCGTTTCTAAGCAGTATCAGGACATCCAAACATTTAACACCCAGATGTTCCCACTCAAAGCAGGTGGACCACGTTCAAAAACTGAGAAGGTGGAAGGGACTGGATCCTTCCTGCTGCAGGAAAACCAAGTAATTTACCATCTCCAGACTTCCCGTGGGTCTCCCCTGCTCAAGGAACACCCGGACCTCCTTGGAGGAGATGCATAAATCCGGATCGTTCACCATTTAGTCCTGCAGCGCTGGCATTTCACGTCGGCCCAACACAGTTGAAAGACAACTGGAAGCGCAGGGAAACTACGCTCATACCCGGAAACACCTCCTGAAAAGTCTTCCTGGGGAAACAGCAGCGCCCTGCCACCTATTTAACACCCACGCTCTCACTTTTCCCCTCGTGCTTCCCTTCCGATAAACCTTCGGACAGACAGCTAGCTCCCCGGGGCACGGGCCCTCTCTGTTCTGGGACAGCACAGAAAAAAAGAGACCTCTAGGATCCCAGCCTATGCCCAGTGTAATTTTTTTACTAGTAAAATATTAACTGTACAGCTCTGTAGTCTGTACTTAATCCTCCAACAGAAAAAGAGGAGAACAAAACCCATTCACGGTAGCTTCATTTCTCCGTGACTGCTTCTGCTCCCAACCATTGCACAGAACACAGCAGCCTTGTGCGAGGCACACGAGAACGATCCAAGTATCCTTTTTTTTTTGCCCACCACATAATAGATCCAACAGCCCTGCACGGGAGATAAGAGCTGCAGGCGTGTGGGTTGTGTAATCGCTATTCACTTAACTCAAGACCACCATCTGTTTGCGAGGAGCTTACAGAGGGAAGGAAAAGGAAGAGATCTCTGAATTCATCAGGCTGGCATTCACACGCCCCCTTTTGTGAGCAGGCACCGAAGCTGGTCCACAAAGATGCTCTTGGACCCGCTTGGACCACAGCCCCCGGTGTGCTGACCCACCTGCCTCATGAGCTCGGGGTTGTTCAGCATGTGGCTGATCTCCGGGTTTCGCTCCATGAGCTGCTGCATTTGGGGATTGGCCATGATCATCTGCCTCATGAGGTCCGGGTTTGACATCATGTTCTGCACCAAGGGGTTCTCCATGATCTGCGAGAGCATCTCGGGGTTGGACATCAGCTGCCGCTGCATCTGCTGCTGGAGCTCCATGAAGTTGGCAGAGCCCATCCCAAGGTTGCCCAGCCCGGTGATGCCGCCAAAGCCAGCTGGAGAGGGAACAACACACGGGGAGAGAGGCGTGAGTCAGAAACTGCCGGCAGCTGCAAAAAGAGGACAAGTGCATTAGCTGAACCGCACCCGCACTCATCTTGGGGTATCCTACTCCTACGGCAGCCCGCTCTGAGGGAGGACATCCCCTGCGCATGCTTCACAAAGGGTTTTGCCGTTATCCTGAGCAGGCAAACCGAGCTGCGCTGAGGGAAGCGACTCATGCGGGCAGCAGAGACGTTTACAGGGGCTCCCGGCTCCTTCCCGGCCAGCACTTACAAAGGATGGACGTGGCACTGTTAGGGCCTCCATCTCCAGGACCTCCCACAGTCCCTGACCCACTGCTCCGCCTGCTGCCGCTCCCGGCGTCCGAAGCGGCGCTGCTGGAGGTGGAAGGCTGAGACGGGGCAGCAGGAGAAGGGGAGGTTGCGGTGGGGGCAGAAGCAGCATTGGGGGCAGAAGCAGCAGCTGTTGGATCTTGGACCCTGCAAAGAAACAAAACGAGGCGTTAAAACTCCTGAGACCGGGGAGATGGGAGCAGAATCCCCCGCATGGGACACGGGACCGTGCACCCCGGGCCGACGCAGCCTCCCGGCCCAGCCCCGGCTGCTTTCATTCCCGGCTGCATGGCTGCACAGCTGCGGCTCCCAGATGCCTTCCATCTGTTGGAATCTGCCTCCCACCCTGATGCATAACAGCCTCTGACATTTCATCCTTGGCCCACACGAAGCGGCTCAACTGGTCTTACTCCGAGCTGCATCTAGCTCGCGCCTGAATCACGCTGAACTATTTACCTCGGCCATATCCTTGAGCAATGAGTTTGCTCCGAACAGGAAAATCCTCCTGCTGCTCCCACAGAAACCACAGGAGGTTACAGCAGGGCTAGTGGATGGGGTAAACAGGAGTTGGCTTTGCTGCAACTCCTCTCATGCACCGAATGTTTCACTTGGTGCTCCTGGGGACAAAGTAAGTGCCTGCCTTAGCCTACAGATGGAGAAACGAGGCGTGAAGCAGCCAGCATCCACCCTGAACAACACTGCTGGCCGGCAGGGCCACGAATTCACGCCTCTGCTCTTGGTTTTACCTCGTGAGTGAGACTTCTCCTTCCAGCACAAGTTTACCGCGGCTTCTCTTAACCCCCACGGGATCACAAGCCGCAGCGCGGCAGACAACAGGACGCCAGCTTTACCGACTAAACCGACCCAAAGCAGTACCTCGCGCTCACAGGTCTTGCTTGGGATTTTTATAGGCCTTTAAAAAAGAACGTGGCAAGGATTCTCTGAAGCATCCGCAGGCACGGCAGCGAGAGTCCTGGACCGGCGCTGAAGAGCTTTCAGATGAAATTAGATGGCAAAATTCACTTCACTCACCTCCAAAAAGAAACGCCGCTTACGTCACTAACATAACGAACAGCAATAGCTTGGAGTTTGGGGTTTTTTTCCCACCCTTTTCTCTTTTTTCTCCTGTCCCAAATCCCTTCTCTAAGCCCCTCTCCTTCTCCCCGTGTCTCCTAGGACTTTCGGAACCTGCTCCTGAAGGTCTCACTGTGTTTTCCAGCCCCATCCGCCCGGTGCCGAATACCACCAGCCGCCGACAGGGAGGCAGAGCACGCGGGGAACGAAGCGAATCGGAAGCTTAACAAAAAAGGAAGAAGGAAGCTGGAGAAAGGTCACTTGGTTTCTCTCAGCACAGGAAGAGGCTGTAATGACTTCAGCAAGCACTTATCTGTGACTATTAGAGAATAAAACGAGCAGCCCAGGACGGCTCTCTCATTTACCCTTTGAAAAGGTTCCCAACCGCCGCAGCTCGCTGCGGGGACAGCGGTAAACAGCTTCAGCCTGTCAAACTACCTGGAGATGCAGGATGCAGAGCGAGGCCTCCCGCAGAAGCTGACAATGCACGCGCTCGTCTTTGCAAAGAATTAAAAAAACAACAACAAAAAAAAAAGCACTAATCTCGGCTCCGTCAGCTCTCCCGGGGGACAGCGGAACGGCACAAAGAGCTGCAGCCCCGCTCGTTTACCAGGAGCCTGCTCAGCAGCAGGGAGCCCCAGGAACCGTCGCGAAGGGCATTTCGGGATCAACGAGACGTGGCTGAGGCACAGCAGCAGCTCCCAAGAGCCTCTCGCGCCTTCTGCTTCACCGGGCAGCGCTGGGAGAGGCCCGGCCTCGCAGGACCTCGCGGTCACCCCGTAGTTCTCGCTCAGGCCAAGTGACACGGCGCAGGCGGACGCGGGCTGGGAGCCACCAAGGGGTGCGCCCGCAGCGTGCTCTCGAGCCGGTGACCTCACTGCAAGCAGCCGCAGGGCGCGAGCCTCCCCAGGTTCCCAGCCGCCTGCACGTGCCCACGCAGGGATGCCTACGGGCGCCCGCAAGGAAACCCCCTTCTGGTCCTCGGGGAGCCCTCGGTGCGCGCCGCGGGTCCTCCACGGCACCCGAGAAAAGCCTGAGCTCCTGGCTGGAGCCCAGAGCAGGAAGCGAAAGGCAAACCGGGCATTTTCTTCCAGCTTTCAACTCACCGGGAAGGTCATTTCTGTTAGCAGCGGGTCATCTCGGTTAGAACCGGGACGGCGTCAAGTTCAGAGGGGATCTCGCAAGATGACCAAGTCAGAGAGGCTCAAGCTACGCAAAGCCACGTCTGCTAATCGTCCTGACGAGCAGGCTGCCCCCTCAGGTGCCTGCCACGAGCTCACACAGCCCCAAAACGCGGGGAGAAGACAGGCCAAGCGCTAAACCCCGCAGTTAAATAGCGAAGCGGGGCGGAAGGACGGCCTCCAGGAGTCGTCCGGCTCCGTCACCGCTGCCAGACTGGCACACGAGTGTGCTCTGCTTCAGTCCCCGGCGAAGCAGAGCCGCTCCGCCACAGCGTAACCCCGTCGCCCCTTTACTCTCAGCCCCCCCCCCGAGTGGAAGAGTTCCTTACTTCTGTGGAGTCTTAATGACCAAGTGCACCGTCAGCCCATCTTTGATCCCGTGTTGATTCAAAGTGTCTCCGTCCTTCAGGATCTTCCCAGCAAAGATCAGAACCAGCTGATCCTGTTTGGCTTTAAACCGCCTGGAAATCTCTTCTTTGAACTGAAAAACAAACAGGAGATCTTGTCAGGCAAACGGCCGAGGCCAGCCATCGACAGATAACGCTCCAGATATCATCGAGTGGCTACGCCAACGGCACAAGGAACCGACAGCCCTTCAGTACCTCACCGAAAAGGAGCCCAAGCAGGCAGCAATTCAGTCACCAGTGGCTGAGGATGTCTGAGGCGTTGAGGAAAACAAACACAACAACAACAACAAAAGGCAAAGACAAGCTCTACACCGCTTACAAGCCGGGGAGTAAATGTCAGATCGTCCAGAATTACCTCGAGGCGAGCCGGAGGCTTCCGAAGTAAGATCAAGCGTGCCCCTTAGGGCCAACCCAAACACGCCAGCTATCCTCAAGGACCAAACTTTATATTTTATTTTTCGGAAGGAAAGCCCCACGCTGGCTTCACGCGGGAAAAGGGCACCATCCCTTCTCAGCCAGCGGAATTAAAGCGGGTCTCCTCCAACCCCTACCCCCGTGGCTGGGCTCCCCCCTGTGAGCACGCACGCCGTGCACCGCTGACATCTCCTCTCTGCGGGGCGATGGGGAGGGATTAACACCTGCCAATAAGCTCGCCACCGCTAGCTCAGCTGGGGCATTCCCGTGTTGATTGGAGAGAAGGAAAAAAAAAAAAAAGAACCTTTGCGTTTGGAAGCCCCGGACCAGCGGAAATTCACGGGGAAAGGCCAGGAGGAGAAGCGCACGCCGCCTCTCCTGGAGGAGCTCGCAGCCTTTGCGCCAAAACCCCGCCAAACCCAGCGCCCAGGAGGGCGCAGCCCCGACCCCGAGGTTCTCCTGGCAGCGGGCTTCGTGCTCTCCTCGGCAGGCAGCGGACACTCGCCCCCCGCCCCAAAATCAAGCGCCGTCGGGTTTGGGGGAGCTGCCTGGGACGGAGCAGGAGGGCCCAGGCACACCGCAGCCCCCGCCGACCCCACAGCTCCCCCTCCCCAGAGCTCCGGCGGGGCCGTAAATGCCCTAAACCCCGCATGGAAACGCTCCGGGGCCGAGAGCCGTGCTGGCGACGCCGCTTTGACAGCGCTGGAGCCGCTCCTCGTGATCCCCCCCCCCC
>NC_048917.1:1213505-1218443 GCF_011077185.1 Oxyura jamaicensis | reverse complement strand
CCCCCCGTGCTCGGCGGTGCCAACTTTCCGTCGCCCCGTCCCTTCCCCCCAGGCTCCTGAACAACGAGGGGTCCCTGCTGGCCTACTCGGGCTACGGAGACACCGACGCCAGGGTGACCGCCGCCATCGCCAGCAACATCTGGGTGGCCTACGACAAGAACGGGCACCAGGCCTTCAACGAGGACAACCTCAAGTTCATCCTGATGGACTGCATGGTACGTGGGGGCTGCCAACCCCCCCCCCCCCCTCTCCCCCAAAACAGGGGTCCGGGGGTCCGACAGGTCCCGTTTCTCTCCGGGCAGGAGGGACGCGTGGCCATCACGCGCGTGGCCAACCTCCTGCTGTGCATGTACGCGAAGGAGACGGTCGGGTTCGGGATGCTGAAAGCCAAGGTAATGCGGCGGGGAGGGGATCGGGGGGGGGCTGCGAAAAGGGTTGGGGTCATTCCGGGAGGAAGAGGATGGCAGCGGTGGAGGAAGCAGCCATGCCAGGGATGCTTCTTTCCCCTGGGCAGCTCCCACGCCAGCTCAGGGGGGAAACCGCTCGTTATTAAGGCTCCACGGGGAAATTGAAGCCAAAACGGGAACACAAACGGTGTCCGTGCAGATTCCAAATACCCCCCGGGCGCTGGGGCAGGATTGGGGGGGTTTGCCCGCAGTGAGCGGGTCCCCTGGGGGCTGCAGCCCCACTGCGCTCAGCACCCCTCACACCAGTCCCCACCTGCAGGCGCAGGCACTGGTCCAGTACCTGGAGGAGCCGCTGACGCAGGTGGCCGCATCCTGACCCCCGGGAGCAAGGAGCTGACGGGCTCGCGGGGGAAACACCGGGCCACGGCTGAGAGCTCCGACACCTCCGGCAGCGTGGCGGGGAGCCCCGGGGCTTGGCCGGCCGCTTGCTGCGGAGGGGACCAAGGAAGGGGGAATAAAAACGTGTCTGGTGCTCGTGTCCTTCTGTGCGTCTCAGATAAAAGGAGGGTGAAAGGGTGGGACGGGGCAGCTACCCGCCGGCTTGGGGGCTGCGACAAGCACAAAGAAGCTGCCAAGAGCCCCTCTGCGTTCCTGCGGGGAGGGTCTGGGGGGGCTCCTTTCCCCCCCCCCCCCCCCCCCCCCCCCGCTGCTCCCGGCTTTCACATGATGGCAGCAGAGGCGAGGAAACGCGCCGGTGTCCGGCCAGATCCCGGCTGAGCCCGGGGCCCTGCTCCTGGCCCCGCTGCCCCAGCCTGCCCCGCGCTGCTCTGGCCCCGGGATCGGGCCCAGCTCCTCCTCCGGCCGCCCCGTGACGGTCCCAGGGGTGACTTTACCTGCCCAACCTGCGCTGCCGCCACCCGTCCCACCCCTTGAGTCAACCCGGGCCGCGCTGCTCCGCCAACGCGACGTCCCGCGTCGCCTCTGCTTCCCGGCCCCCGCTCCCGAGACCCCGCTCGCTCCCCGCCGCCCGAGGAGACTTTGCCCTCCGCATCCCCTCCCTCGGGAGGCCTCCACGAGCCCGCCCCGCTCGAGGCTTTGCGGAGGGAAGGAGGAAACCTCGAGCAGAGAGGGAAGGAGGAAAACCGGCAGCAGGGCGACATGAGCAACGCCGAGGAGGATTACAACTTCGTCTTCAAGGGTGAGGGAGAAGCTTCGTCCCCTTTCCTTCACCCGAAGGACGGGGTGGGAAGAGGCCGGGGGTCCTCCCCCCGGGGCTGACGTTTCCCAAGCCAGGATGGGGCCGGGGGCAGTCCCTGCAGCTGATGTGCCCCGCGAGCAAGCGGTCGGCGCTGCGGAGGGTCCTGGGGGTGGGGGGCTGCGTCCCGAACGGCTGGCGGTGGGGTCGGGGGGCTGCCTTGCTGCCCGTGGGCTCCGCGGAGGTACTGGGGACCCTCCGCCACCCCGGGGCACCGGTAAGCGGAGGGGGGTGACACGGCTGGGGCCGTACACGTGAGGTGTAAAGGTGCCGGCCGAGAGCGGCGGGCACTTCAAAGTCATCCTGCCACGGTGCCCGGTGGTGGCACGCGCAGAGGACGCGGGGGTCAGACCCGGCCGCGGGGGCCGCTGCCACGCGGGTCCCACCCGGAGCGATGCAAGCACCGGGTGCTGGTGTCCCCCCCCCCTGGCTGCCACCGGCTGGACCTCATTTGGGAGGACGAGTGCCACCAGCCTCACGTCCCCTGGGCTCGGCAGCGTCCTCGTCCTGCTCCTGCTGCCTGGATCCCCTCCCTGAGCGGTGCTGGGGCCTCAGCGGTGCTCAGGGAGTACAGGGGGGGCTCTACAAGCCCCTGGGGGGCTTTTGGAGAGGGGCTGAGTGCTCCCACCGTGGGGCTGGGGCTCCATTTGCTGTTCTGGGCGTTCAACCCATTTTCTGTCCGTGTTGGGGGCCGTTGTCAATAGGACCAGGATGGTCCAGGGGCTGCTTTCCTCCCTTTTTCTTCCTTTTCTCCCCTTTTTCCCCCTTCACCCTCCCGGGCTCACGCTGTATTGGGGTTGTCCCCGTGCTGCTGCCGTGCCAAGGCAAGGAGCCCGCTGGCGGGTCGGGATCGGGCCGGGCAGGGTTTATCCGAATTCCTCCAAAGCCTTTCGGGTGCACGCTGCGGCCTCGGTCCCCCTCCTCGCCCGGCCCCAGCGGGATCTCTCGCTTCCCTCCCCAGTGGTCCTGATCGGGGAGTCCGGGGTGGGCAAAACCAACCTGCTGTCCCGCTTCACCCGCAACGAGTTCAACCACGACAGCCGCACCACCATCGGCGTGGAGTTCTCCACCCGCACCATCGTGGTGGGCGACGCCATGGTGAAGGCACAGATCTGGGACACGGCCGGGCTGGAGCGGTACCGCGCCATCACCTCCGCGTAAGGACGGGCTCCCCACATCCCCCCCGGCCCCGTAACCGAGGCCGTCGTGGGGTGTCCGGAGCGCGGGGTGATGGTGGGGCTCTTCCCCAGGTATTATCGGGGCGCCGTGGGTGCCCTGGTCGTCTTCGACATCACCAAGCACCAGACGTACGACGTGGTGGACCGCTGGCTGAAGGAGCTGTACGACCACGCCGAGCCCAGCATCGTGGTGATGCTGGTGGGGAACAAAACCGACCTGGCGCAGGCTCGGGAGGTGCCCACGGAGGAGGCGAAAATGTTCGCGGGTACGGGCGCTCGCTGCTCCTGACGCCCCAAAAACGAGCTGGGAGCCTCCGAGCCCCCCCCCCTGCTAGCAGGGGCTCACACCGAAGGGGGGGGGGGGTCCCGAAAGTCCCTGGGGGGGGGGCCCAAAATGAGTCGTTGCCCTCGCCGGGGTCCGCATCGTCACGGGGGCCGGCTGTCCTTGCAGAGAACAACGGGCTGCTGTTCGTCGAGACCTCGGCGCTGGACTCCACCAACGTCGAGCAGGCTTTCGAGACCATCCTGAAGGGTGAGCGCTCCGGCACCGCGGGGCGACGGGGGAAGGGGCGGCGCGGGGTCCCTCGTGGGGACACGGGGCTGGGCGGAGGATTCTCGGCGTGTCTCTCCTCCGCCCTGCTCCACCTGAGCAGTTTTGGGGCCGGTTTCGGTGTCGTCTTTCTGGCTGGTTTGGTTTCCGGCCTTTTGCGCTGGGCGTTTTCGCTCCCTGCACCCGGTGGCTTTGTTCTCAAGGCCCCGGGGGCTCCTTCTCCCTCTGTAATCCGCGGTCCCCTTGGGGCAAAAATCCCGTGGGGGCTCCTGACTCAACGTCTCCAGCATCCTGCTGAACCACCCGCGGGGGCCTGGGGGGCGGGAGAGGGGCGATGCTGGACCTGGAGCACCTCTCCAGGAAGGTGGGGACAGGCGCACAGCGAGGTGTGCCCTGCCACTTGTGCCGTGCCAGCCCCAGCACGAGCCGAAGCACTAATCCAGGTTGGGCAAGAGGAAATGGCAAGGTGTTCCCCGCCACCCACGCTTGGCCACGGGGACGCAACCACTCCCCCCACTCCTCAAAGTGTCCTCCCGAACACGGCGGGGACCCCTCAGAGGTGTCTGCTCCCCCACGACACGAACTCCCCCCCAACCCCCCGCCCCCTCTTGTGTTTTGCAGAGATCTTCCACAAGGTGCAGACGCAGAAGCAGAGGAGCAGCCAAGGCAGCACGGTGTCGCTCGGCAGCGAGAGCCCGGAGAGCTCGGCCCCGGCGCAGGCGGAGAAGCGCCCGTGCTGCGTGGCCATCTGAGCCCGCCGGGCAGCTCGGGGGGCCCGGGACGTGCCAAGGGCACGGAGCTGGGGCTGCCACCGTGCCGGCCCCTTTGGGCCACCGACACAGGCTGGGGGCAAGCAGCCTGCGGTGCCACCCCCAGCCCCGGCGTAGCGGGGAGCCTGGACAGCGGGCAAATTCTGCCAGAAACGGTGAAAAGCCTCGGTGCCGGCAGCTCGGGTCCTGATCAATTAACACCAGCGCCGAGCCGCCCGGATCTCGGTCCCTCCAGCCCCGCCGTGCAGAGGACTGAGATGCCCTGGGGTGCTGCGGGTGCTTCTCGCCGGGGCCGTGCCACCCACGGAGCCGCCGCAATCCCGGCCGCCTGCGGTTGGTGCCGGGGTGCCGCCCGGTGCCACGCGCTGGGGACGTGCCCGTCCCCACAGCTCCGCGTCCCCAGTGGGGACAGCTTCGGGGGCGCCGCGTCCCAAACCTCAGGGAGCGAAGCAGCAGCGTGCAGCGGGTCTGTCCCCATCCCTGACCTGGGACACCGCGACGGTGGGACCGAGCCGAGGCCCCCCCCCAGTTTTCAGCTGGCTCCCCGGGACGGGGCCCAGCACCAGCTCTGTGTCCCGCAGCGCGGTGACGCCACCATTAAAGGACTTCGAAAGGCGGCTTCGCTGTGCTGGAACCCCTCAGCCCTCGCGGCCTCGAGTCCGGGCCCCCCACCCCATGCCCACGGGGTGCGTCCCGATGGGGGTCCCTGCGCCCCTTCCCCTGTCCCATTGCCCCGATGGCCCCCGGGGGGATGTGCTGTCATGGGGGAAGGGGGGGG
>NC_048917.1:1202148-1213495 GCF_011077185.1 Oxyura jamaicensis | reverse complement strand
GGGGAAGAGGAGAAAGGTGGGAGAAGGGGAATAGGGGAAGGGGAGGAGAGGAGAAGGGGGAAGGGGAAACGGGGAAGGGGAAATGGGGGAAAAGGGGAATAAGGGGAAAGGGGGAGAAGGGAAAAAGGGGGAATGGGGGAAAAAGGGAGTAGGGGAAAGGGGGAATGGAGGGAATAGGGAAGGGGAGGAAGAAGGGGAATATGGGAAAAGGGGAATGGGAAAAGGGGAATGGGGGAAAGGGGAATGGGGGAAGAAGGGGAATAGGGGAAGAGAGAGGAAGGGGGAAGGGGAACGTGGGAAGAAGGGGACTGGGGAACGGGGGCTGGGGGCTCAGGACCCCGCCGCCGCCCCCACGCACCTGGCCCAGGTGAGCCGCCGGACGGTGACGGGCAGCCCCGCCCGCCAATGGCAGCGGAGGAGGGCGGGGGAGGGACCAATGGGATCGGGGGGGGGGGCCAACTTCCCCCCCCCGCCCCCCCCCCCCCCCTCGGTCCGGAACTCGGCGGCGGGGCCGGGACCGGGGCCGGGCCGGGGCAGGATGCGGGGCCGGGACGAGGAGTACGACTGCCTCTTCAAGGGTACGGACCGGGATCGGGACCGGGACCGGGATAGGGACCTGAACCCGGGACCGGGATCGGGATCAGGAACCGGGACCTGGACCCGGGATCGGGATCTGAACCGGGATCGGGAACCGGGGCCGGCACCGGGGTCCTGAACCGGGGACCTGAACCCAGGACCAGGACCGGGATCGGGGTCCTGAACCGGAGACCAAGGACGGGAACCGGGAACCAGGGATCGGGATCGGGACCTGAACCGGGGACCTGAACCCAGGACCGGGACTGGGGACCGGGAACTGGGGATCGGGATTGGGGCCGGGGACCGGGACCTGAACCTGAACCGGGACCGGGGACGGAGACCGGGACCCAGGACCCGGGACCTGAACTGGGGACTGGGCTGGGAACCAAGGACCGGGGACCGGGGATGGAGACCAGGACCTGAACCAGGACCGGGGACCGGGGACAGAGACCGGGACCGGGACGTGGGACCTGAACCCAGGACCGGGGACCAGGACCTGAACCGGGGACCTGCTCCCGGTGCTGGGCGGGTGCCGGGTGTCCCCGCACCCAAGGGTGCGAGCAGCTCTTCCTGGCCACGGCTTCTCGTTAGTGCTGCGGGGCGGGGGGCGGCAGGACCCCCCTGGGGGGCAGCACCCATGGGTGCGGCATGGGTGCGGCATGGGGGCAGCACCCATGGGTGCTCAACCCCTGGGCAGCCCCGGGAGCCTGCGGGGGAGTCGTGGGCAGCGGGAGGAGCGGGGAAAAGCCCCCTGTCCCCCCCCCCCCGGGAAGGGAGCTGGGAGCCCCGGGATCTTCTCCCCAGCCACCAGCACGGGGTCCCGGTGCTGTCGGCTGGAGCAAAGTGGCGACAGGACGTCGCAAAGTCGCGACAGGACGTCCAAAAGTCGCGACAGAAGCCAGGGATGACCTCGCTGCGTGAGTCAGCCGCCAGCACCTCCCCCGGCCCCCGCCCAGGAAATCAATCACGGAGTTGGTTCGGGTCGGAAGGGACCTTAAAAATCACCTCGCTCCAACCCCCCTGCCGTGGGGGCTCAAAAATCCTCCCCGGAACTCTCCTGGGACCCAGCGAGGGGCGTCCCCTGCGTCTCGCCCGCATGGCTCTGGGGGGGGGGGGGGGGGGGGGTGGGTAGGGCCCCCGGGGGGGCGGGGGGCGAGTGGGGGGGGGGGGGGGGGGGGGGGGGGGCAGGAGCATCCACCTGCAGTGCCGGGCTCCTAAAGGAGCTGGGGCTGAGGGCAGCTGGAGGTCGGGCTCTGCGTTTCCTTCCCCGTTCTTCTCTTCTTCTCCTTAAAAGCAAGAGAACCCGGCTTTGAGTCCAGAACCTGTCGGTTCCACCCAAACCAGGGGCGAAGTCCAAAGGGAGACGCGGTGTCTAGGGGCACGGGGCTGGGCCAGCGCTCGCTGGGTCCCTGGGGCTTTGCTGGGGCTTTTTTTTTTTCCCCGAACGGGTGCTGGTTTCGGTTCGAAGCAGCATTATTCCGACTTTTCTGACGAGGGAGCATCCTGCTCCTAAGGCTCCCCGGGGCATGGCCAACGCGTGCCTCAGTTTCCCCAGCTGCATTCAGCGCTGCCGTGGGCGTGCACGGGGCCAGTGGAAGCCGGGTTGCAGCAGCACTGCCGGGATCGGAGACGTGCCACTTGAGCCAAGGGAAGTGGCAACTTCCCGTTAATTAAACACCGAGCCTGGATCAAAGCGCTGAGGCTCATTAAGGAACCTGGCACGTTGCTGGCCTCTTCATCGAAGGGCAGCCCAGCCCATCGTGGTCTTCCCAGGCATTCACGCAGCGCCCCGGGGCATCAGGAGCCTCCCTTCCTCTGCTGCTGGTCGAGCCCCGAGCTCCTGCTGGTCCCTTGCTGGGTTCCCTTGCCCCCCAGCGTGGTGACGGGGTGGCCGGGGGGCTCGGCGGTGGCCCTGCTGCCGAGAAGGTTTGGTCCCAGCTGGGGAGGGCAAGGTGAAGCCCCCAGAGTCCGCCGCATTCCCCTGGGGAACGGACCGAGCCAGCAGCAGGGGCGACGAGAAAGAAAAGAAATCCAAACCTGTTGAGTCACAAACCCAACAAACTCGACAGGGGAGCCGTGTGACGGAGCCTCCCCGCAGCCTGTTTTACAGGAACTAGGCAGAAAATGCACTCACCCAGCCCACACCCAGGGACTTTCCTCCTCCTCCTCCTCCTCCTCTTCCTCCTCCTCCTCCTCCTCGGCTGGTGCTTGCTTTGGACCAGCTCTTTAAATCCCTGGTTATGCACCAATTCCCTCGGGATGAAAAGGAGACGGGGGCCAATGGGGACGTCCAGGTCCCCGCAGGGCTGGGGGTGGCTCCGCATGGCCGCGGAGGGGACAATCGGTGCTGCCTGGTGCTGGGGGTCCGGGGGCCGACGCCGTGCTCGTTGCCCCCCCTTCCCCAGTTGTGCTCATCGGGGACTCTGGCGTGGGGAAGAGCAACCTGCTGTCCCGCTTCACCCGCAATGAGTTCAACCTGGAGAGCAAGAGCACCATCGGGGTGGAGTTTGCCACGAGGAGCATCCAGGTGGACAACAAGACCGTGAAAGCTCAGATCTGGGACACGGCCGGGCAGGAGCGGTACCGGGCCATCACCTCGGCGTGAGTGTCCCCATTTCCCCCCCCCCCAATCCCACATCCCTTCCCTGGGAACCCGCCGTGACCCCGTCCCCTCGCTGCCCCCCAGGTATTACCGGGGGGCCGTGGGAGCTCTGCTCGTCTACGACATCGCCAAGTACCTGACATACGAGAACGCCGAGCGCTGGCTGAAGGAGCTGCAGGACCACGCCGACGCCAACATCGTCATCATGCTGGTGGGCAACAAGAGTGACCTGCGGCACCTGCGGGCTGTGCCCACCGACGAGGCCAGGAGCTTTGCAGGTATCCCCGAAACCCCAATCCCACCCCACCCCGTCCCACGCGACACCGGCCTGAGCTCGGCCTGTCCTCGCAGAGAAGAACGGGCTGTCCTTCCTCGAGACGTCGGCTCTGGACTCCACCAACGTGGAGACAGCTTTCCACAGCATCCTCACGGGTAAGGGGCGGCCAGGAGGTGCTTTGGGGTTGTGTCCACCCGGGACCTCTGTAAGCTCTAGGGGGGGATCCTGCTCCCCGTGACAGGGAGGGGTGGGCGCTCCCAGCTTCTTGAGCCGTGCGCTTTGGGCGGGGGAAGCTCTTTCACTGAAATCCACTTTTTTTTTTTTAAAAAAAAAAAAACTTTTCCCTCATTCTCCCTCTTTCTCGGAAGAGATCTACCGCATCGTGTCGCAGCGGCAGATCACCGGCCAGCCCGAGGCTGAGTTCGGCCCCAGCACGACCGTCGAGCCCGTCCGGGTGCTGCCCACGCAGCAGGAGGGCCGCCAGGCGCCCTGCTGCCAAAACATCTGAGCCCCCGCTGCCCCCCGCCGCCCCGCGCACGGAGCCGTCGCCTTTCTCACCCTCTACCTCTGCTCGCTGCAGCCCCCCCCTGGGAAAGGGATGGGGCTGGCGGCCGCTTCTTCTGCACGGCCGCTCCTGTGCGCGCCGGGGCCGTGCCGCCTTGTGCTGCTCTCCCTGTGTTTGTGTAGGACCTACAGGAATGGAGAGGAAAAGCTTTCCCTGAGCCGTGTCTCCCCACCAGTGCCTCTCTTCCCCAGGGTTCGGGACGTGTCACCCTTCACGTCCTTGCTTTCTCCAGCCCCGAAGTCACCTTAGGGTGACACCAAACAAGCCCAAACGCAGCGAATCCCTTGCCCGGTACCCAGGTTTTTGTGGCACCCATGGGTGCAGCCCTTTGGGGAAGGTTTTGGGGATGGTGGGGGGCCAGGGTGCACCCTTCTTTCTGCCTCCAAGAGACGGGGTGCACCCAGCCCCGGGCACGGCTCTGGGTGTGGATGGGGCACCTTGCTGGGGGGGGGGGGTGCAGGGGGCGATTCCCTCCTTGGGCCCCGTTTTTGTGCCCTGAGCCCCTTTGAGGCACCCCTGCAGCGCAGCCAGAACAGAGCAAAAAGCTGCCCTGTCCTTCGGCCGGGTGCTGGGATGCACGAGGAGGGGAAAAGGGGCTCCCGGGATGGGGGGATTTTGAAAGATTTTGCCACTTTTGGGGCTGTGGGGTGAGGACGAGGGACTCGGGGACAGCAGGGCGCAGCCTGGCGATGAGGCTGCCACTAGATGGAGCGTGTGCTGCGCTCACAGGGGGCTGCCAGCCCCGATCCCCCTGCCCAGGGGACAGAGCCGGTGCCACTGGCGTGATGGGCAGGGGGCAATGCGGGGGCTGCAGGGGCCATCCCATCCCCATCCCATCCCCATCCCCATCCCCTCCCCATCCCCATCCCATCCCCGTCCCCGTCCCCATCCCCATCCCCATCCCATCCCCATCCCCATCCCATCCCATCCCGTCCCATCCCACCCCATCCCATCCCATTGTCCCAGCCCAGGAGCACATCCCCAGCATGTGTGGGTCTCTTTCCACATCTGCCCACGGTCACCCCGTCCCACTTGGCAGGATTTTGCCTTGGAGGATGGTTTATTGACAAATTTGGACAGAATCCTAAAATAAAGTTGCTGCTGGAGGCTTTTTCTGCCTGCTGGGGTCGTTGCTTGAGCCCAGGAACCGCGCCAGCTCCAGCCCCGTTGTTCCCTCTGCCTTGGCACATGGCAGCTCGGCGGCATCCCCAGGCGAGGAAGGGCACGAAGAGGAGCAGGGTAGGGAGGAAGTGTGGGGCCAGCCCCATTTTTACTTGATTTTAACCCTTTTTGAACAGCCACCGTGGCAGCACCTAACCCTTGGCTGGACCCCCCCTGGCGCAGCGTGACGCCGGGCACCGCCACGTCCCCAGGGTGTCGCGGCTTTTAGCTCCATTTTTGCTCCAATTCCTCCATTTTTATACAATTCCTGCCAGAACGGCGTGGCAGAGAGGGTGACCCAAAGCTCACGGAGACGGGAACTCACCGCCAGGGCTGAGGGTGGCAGCAGGTTCAGGGGATGGGATCGCCGTGGAAATAAAATCCCTTTGCTCTGAGCAGGGCCCCGCTCCCACCCGCCGCTGCTGGAGCCCTTCCCAGAGCGTGAACAGACAGAAAACAAGAGCAGATACCAAGTTTCTTAAGTAATAATACTTTAATAAAATTAAGTTCTTAATGTAATTTAGCACATTTAATACATTAACCCTTTCCCTTCTTTGTTTTCTACAAGTTGTGCAACATCATTATTTTAATTTTTTATTTTAATTTTTTTTTTTTTCCTTCTCCCCTTATACTATATGCCTCAAAAACTCAGACAACGAGCCTAACTCTACTTCTATGTTCGGTTATATCTCTCTCTCAGGCCTTTATTTTTGCGTAATGCCGGAGAGATGAAAATACCTGGATGGAACATGTGATCGGTTTCCAATAGTAACAATCCCGACTACAGGTTTCCTATGACGTGAAAAGGAAAAAAAAAAAAAAAAAAAAAAAAAAAAGGAAAACACAACGTAACAGGGAACGGACTTTAAGCGGAGGGGCCACGGTCGGGACGCCGAGGCCGACACCGGCAGCTCCGTGGAAAAAAGCGGATGCACGTGGACTCGTTGGGCGTTTTGGGGCGAGGGCGAGAGAAAGTTCAGTGGCACTTGGCGAGCGAGGGCTGCGCGGGGCTGGCATGGGCTGAGCTCCCCTGGAAGCTCCCTGGAGGCTGAGGTTTTGCTCGAGAAACGGGGAAAAGGCCCCAGAGATGCTTTGCTGGAGCCCCAGCGGCAGCGAACTGGAGCTGGGACCTCCAATACCGGGAAGAGCCGGAGGAAATTGCAGCCGACGCCGAGATGAGCCGGCACCACGCGCCCAGCCGTCAAATCCCACTGCCTTTCACGCCTGCTTAACCCAGGAGCAAACCCTCAACTGCAAAACAGGATCTGACCCCTGGCTCTTTTTTTTTTTGTTTTCTTTTTCCCCTTTCTTTACAATTCTCTTGAAGAGAATTCATAAGGAAAAAGGGAAAAAAAACATCCAAAAGGGCCGATCGTCTCACAGCTGAGCAAAGCAGGTTGCGTCCGCCGCTCCCTCTCCGCTGCTGGGAGCTGAGGGAAGACCCCGCGGCCACGCGGCGCTGCTCTGCCCCTGCCCCAGTCCTCAACGAGTTGTCCCCAAGCATCGCCGCGAGACCAGGACGCGTTCTGCCATCAGCCGCCCGGTGAACCGGCACCGCCACCGCCGGGCAGGGTGGGGACACGATTTCATTATTATTATTATTATTATTTTATCCCTGCGTAGCTGCGCAGACAGCGGTGGAACAACTCCAGATTTCACATTAGTGTCACTTTACCGGGGGTGACATTCAATTTGCTCCATTAGCGGCCCTGAAGCGATGCTGGCCCGGGTCCAGCACGGACGCCGCAGCCTGCCAGGCCCGAAGGGACTTCGGCTTCCCGTGGAGTAACCCCACCGAAGCGGGCGAGCGGCGCAGGGACCGAGGCTGAGGCTGCCCAACCTCGGCCGGGCCGACTGACAGCAGAACACGGCTCCGAGTTTCGACCCCCAACACACCACAGACCATTCATAAACATCCTAGAAAGGTTGTTTTTTGTGTTTGTTTTTTTTTTTTTTTTTTGGAAGAACCTGCCCATCCTGGCTCTGCGGTGCTGACACCGAGGGAAACCTTTGCGGGGACGCGGCAGAGGCAGGATGGGACCCCCACGAGCCATGGACAAGCGACTATAAAGTGCATCCGCTCTCCAGTCCAGGGCGCCGCTGCACAATGTCAAGCACTGACTCTTCAAGTATCAAAACCGAAAAAATAAAAAAAGAAAAGAAAAAAAAAATGAGGTAAAATGAAAATGAAAGAGCAAACAGGCCGCTCGCTGCCCCGCGGGGAAGGACCGGGTGGAGGGGTCGTGCCTCCGCGTCCCCGAACCGGCGCTGGGCTGACGGGGCGGGCGCAGCGAGCGATCTCGGATTCACAGTGCTATACGCAGAAACCGAATGAGAACTGTCTTCGCTTCCTGTCCTAACCTATTGCATGGCTTTGCTGAATGCTGGTAAGCGGCTGCCTCGTCCCGCCCCGGGTGCGGGCGCTGGGGTGGCCGCTGTGGTTGTCGAAGGCTTTGGGATCCTGGCGGATGCTCCTGAACCGCGGGACAGCCAGGGCTCGCTCCGGCTGAGCCACGACACCGAGGATAGGAGCAAGAGCTAAACCCGGAGGTAACCAGCCACCTTGCGAGGGTGTTTTCTTGGCAATGCTCCACTGCCTCCACGAACAACGGAGCTTGCACTAGGTCATTTATTTTAGCATCATCGCGTGTAAACAGGGGGTCAGTGCAGCGAGAAGCAGCCTCCGATGCTGGGCGCGCACGGAGCAGGGTCCGACCAGCCAGGGCTCGTCTCTCCTGGTACAAGCGAAGGAGAGGGCGAATATCTCGCCGCAGTCCCAGCGCTCAAGGGCTGAGCCTTGGCTCCCTCCACCGCAGCCTCCAGCACCGAAAAAAAGCCACTGAGCCGGAGCTGGCATCGCTGCCAGCCGCTCATGAAGCACCCACAACCCAAGCCGTACGCCGCCCGCTCCCGGCACAACCCTTCCCCTTGCTGGGTCGAGATATAACCAAGAAAGCAAGCAAAAAAAGCCCGAAAACCAAAGGGAACGAACCAAACCCTAACGTCCCGTGCTCCGAGCGCGGAGCAGGGCGTGCTCAGCACGGCTCCGCGCTCGGCACCGGCACCTCGCTGCCGCCAGCTCTGGCCGTCACCTTACAGAGGGGAGTTCACCCGCGCCCAATTTTCCTTTCCGCCCGACCAGGGACGGTCCCCGCCACCGTCACAGGGACCCGCCGACACCTCGAGTGCCTGGAGGAGCTCCAAAAGCACAAACGGCGCGAGAAAAGTTAACAGCAACGAGATTCTGACTTTTAGCGCTTTTTTTTTTTTTTTTTCTGAAATTTCCATTTCCGTGCTCCAGGCCGGAGGCTGGAGGTCAGAATAAGGCAAAAATAATGGCCTAAAACTTTCTTATTTTGTTCAGTGACTAGCCAAATCCTTATACTTTTTATTAAAAAAGCAACATAAAAACCCAAACGCATCTTTTTAAAAAAATACATATTATTAGATCCCTTTTTTTTTTTTTTTTTTTTTTTTCCCCCTCTATAAAAAAAACTTCAGGACTTTGACAGAAGGTACCAGTCGGTGGTCGGATATTTTGTTAGGCTTTTCGTTCGTCGATGTGTTTGCTTCAGAAAAATAGTACCAAAAAAAGATGGAATTTCTGGGGAAGTTAAAAATGATAACTGATCTTGTTTACAAGTTTACTTTACATTCTGCTCTGTCTGGGATCACTTGGATCTACTATAGATTAAACAATATGGATAGCATCTACTATTTGAACTAGTTAATTTTATTTTAATCTTTACTCTAGGATTATATGAAATAAATTTGAGCGTTTATTATTATTATTTTAACTTTTTTTTTTTTTAATACCCATCAACGCAAACTTTTTTTTTCTTCTTCTTCTCCTTTTTGGTTAAAAACAAACAAACAGGAAAAAAAAAAATCTTATTTTAACATGCTTCTTTGAAAGGCAACAGAGCAGAAGCATCCCCGCCGCCTCGCGACTGCGGGATGCGGGACGAGACCCCTGGCGGGCTCCCGTCCGCGGGGTGGCCACGGGGCCTGGGCCCTGCCAGCCCGGTGGGGACGGGCACAGCTCGCTGCGTGTCCCGGTGCCCTCCTGGTTGGGGACGGGTTCGAGTTTGGTGCACCCAGGGCTGCGGAGACAGAGCCAAAGTCGGCCCAGGGGAGGCAGGGGCCGGAGCTGCCCCAGCGCCGAGCGGCCCCGCGCACCCACGGGCCCCGCGGAGCCTCCCACGCTGGGCGAGAAGCGGTTTTACGCCGGGTTCGCCCCAAATCCCGCTTCCAAACGCGTCAATGGCAACATTTCCCCGTTGGCAATCTGGGGCAGGCTGGGGTCTGCAGGAAAACGAGCGAGAAAGGAGGGCGGAAGGGGCGAGAAAGGTGAGTTTGGCTTTCTGAGCGTGCCCAGCCTGCTCCAAAAAAGCCCTTTTTCTCCCCGAAGCAGCCACCGTCAGAGCAAAGCGAGGTCACCCGGCGGCGGGCGCGGGGACGGACGGCACCGAGCGACCTCAGGACAGGGCCTGGGAACCGACCACGCGGCTCCGAGTCGTAGTGGTTTTGTCTATTTCACTTCTCCGGTTTGTAATTTCTTTTTTTTTTTCGCTTTTTTCTTTTTTTTTTCATTTTTAAATACATCCAACTGTGTTAATTTCTTATTCCTGGAAAGGGCTATCTGCACCATAACTATCACCTTTTACATACACACACGCACACACGAAAAAGGAAACATATATTAAAAACACTTTTTAAGCAATACTCTGGATACAAATGTATTTTTTAACCTACATATATTCTAAACCTTCTAAACTTTTAAGGATCACTTTATCATAAAATAAAATATCCTTTTTTCTTATAATAAATTACCTAATAAAAAGTATTTTTATTAGCCCAGTTCCTTGCTACATTTACATGTAATAAATGCATTTATTAAAATAGAATATTAAATTATAAAGAAATGTTCTAATTTTAAAATCTTAATCTTTTTTTCCCTCCTCTCTCTCTCTTTAAAAAACACCAGTAAATGCATCAAAATAAACCCTTCAAATACCAAATAAACAGGTTGGAGCATTTTGATTTAAGAGGTTCACAATAGTAACAGTCTGAGCCTTTGTATGTATGGAGATTTTTTTTTTTTTAAGAAAGAAAGAAAAGAGAAAAAAATAATAGATATCCCTCCAGCTGAAAAATACTTTTGCAAATGGGAGCTAGGACAAGATATTTTTATAGTATCTCCTCATTAAATATAAATCCAATTTTGGTTCTCTCTCTCTTTTTTTTTTGTTTCGTTTTCTGTTATGCATTATAATACACACTATTCTCTACATAATTTATGTCGATGAGGATGACATCACGGCACGGTATTACCTCATCCCTCCGGTTCCCTTTCTCACGTTCCACCACCCGCTCCGCCTCATCGCCTCTCCTCGGGGCGTCCCCTCGCAGAGCCCGGCTGGGACGCCTCCGTCCCCTCCCTGGCGGCACCGGGAAGCCCGATAAATTCGCCGGACGAACCCTGGCTTCAGCACAGCCCCCATTTCAGCAAGCGCCCACCAGCCTCCCCCCGGGCCTGATCCTGCCTGCGCCCGGCACCCTGCGCCCGCAGCAGCGCTCCGAGCCCCCCGGGTGCTCGGCGCCCTGCTCCCCGTCCCGCTGCCCTGCGCCCCCAAAACGCACCCGGGGGTGGCTGGGCCCCCCTGGCAGGACGGGACACGGCGGGGACGAGGGAGCCCCCCCCAAAGCCAGGACCGGGACCCCCTCCCCCCCCCATCCGGAGGGCTCTGCTTTTAGCGGATGTTATTGCTGGTGAATTGGACCAACAAGCCTTATTTTTTATATTTTTTTTAGTCACCTATCAAGGAAGATACAAGTCAGAGCAAATAGTTAAGGTCATGGGCATTTTTCTTGTTTTTTGTTTTTATTTTTTTTTTAAAGATTTTTTTATATATATACATATATTTAAAAAGAGAGAAAAAAAAAAAAAAAAAAGTTACGCAAATTTGTTGTTTTAAGCCCCGCAACCGGGCTTCCCCCTAGGACAGGGCCCGGGTCTGAGCCTCTCCGGGTGCCCCCGAGGGGCTGGGGGGCGGCGGGGCCGCGGTTCCCCCACCACCCGAGCCCCCTGCAGCCCCTCGTGGGCCAGAGGTAGCTCTCGGTGCGTTTACAGCGCCTGGTTTTTTCTTCCAAAGTTGCTACATCA
>NC_048917.1:1187033-1202048 GCF_011077185.1 Oxyura jamaicensis | reverse complement strand
TCAAAATAAAACGGGGGCCGAAATACTTCTATTCATTTTAAACTAGAACTGCTACATCAAGCTTTCTTTTAATATATATGTATATGTATATATATATGTATATATATATATATATATAAAGGTTATTGGAACTGAAGATTTTATTAAAGGCCAACTTGGAGACTTGAGTAGGAACCTTGTCTGCAGAGAGGGGCAGACTGCCGCTGCCTGGGCAGCCGGGCAGCCGGCCCCCGGTTCCGATCAGCAAGCATGGATGTTTGTTTGGGTCATTAATTCCTTTTTTTGTTTGTTTTTGTTTTTTTTTTTTTTTGACTTTTTTTTCTTTTTTTTTTTTTTTTAAAAAGAAAATTTTTTTTTTTTTTCTCTAACATTTTCAGCATGCAGGAGGCTTTTACATCGCTTTTCGCTTGCTAGGGGAAGGGGAAAGAGATAAAAGGAGCGGAACGAGGGCCCCCCTTATCCTCCCCTTACCCCCCCAAATCCCTAGGGTCAGTGCTAGCACAGGTCCCCCCCGCCCCAGGCCCCCACACGGGTGTCTCCTTCCCCCCTCCCCGCTCCCCCCCACCTCTTCACAACCTGGCATCAAAGAAAGACATTGACCAAAAACTTGCTCACATTACCACGAACAGACTTCACTCAGCCAAGAACGACTAGTCACTCAACTAACAGATCGGCCCCGGGGGACTCGGCCGGGGAAGCACTTTGCCATTGCGTTTCCAGCTCAAGCCCCTCCGGTACCGACACGAACATTTCCGAACGCCCCCCCAAGAATGGCGTTTGGAGCCCCCCCCTTCCCCCGGCTCTTGCCCCAAGCACTCTCTTGCCACCATCGGGAGGATTTTGGGGGGAGAACGGCTCCAACGCAACCCCAGGGGCACGGACGAGCGGAGGCGGTGGCGTGCGGGGCGAGGAGAGGTTACTGCCCGGCGCGCAGAAATGCTCCCCCCCTCTCTCCCTTACCCTTCTTCTACTGGGACCAGACCAAAGCCAGACTTTGAACAAGAACCAGGCTAGTTTAGGAAGGACGTGGCTGGCCACAGGGCCGAGGCAGCGCCTCTCCCGAGCACACACTCGCGTCCCGACCCGCTCCAGGCGCCAGCGGCTACGTGCGCCGCAGGGCACGGAGAACCAGGCAGCCGAAGGTTTCTTAAAGCTTTGGGGAGGAGGCGAGTACACATTCGACCTGACAGTGTCCCTTTAGCACAGCATTAGTATTTTTTTTTCTTTTTTTTATATATCTCTTTTTCTTTTTCCGAAACATCAGCATCCATTACAGAACCTAGGAACAGCGTCCACCCCTCCATCTCGCCCCCTACGTAATATTTTACCGTCGATGCACAAACGGTGGAGGTACATCATTTCACGCACCTCCACCCAGTATCTGGAGATTGAAAGCAGACCTTTATCGATGCAGAGCACCGGAGCAGCCTGCCCCGGCACCGGCAGCAAGCGGCAGCAAACCGAGCAGAAGAGGGGATGTTCCCAGGAACATTATTACGATGAAAATAAAGTCTCCTGTAACTGAAGGGAAAAAAAATCTCAGGCGATTTTTATTGGTATTATCATTATTATTATTATTTTTTTGCTGTAGAACTGTCTCTGCCAAGTTGTGAAACTTGCTGGTTCAGTTCTAAATCAGGGTCCAGGATCTGTGAGCAGAAGTCGAGGGGCAGGAAATGGGGAAGCGGTGGTGGTGGGAGAAAAACTCTATATATAATTTATATATACATATATATATATAGGTGCTTGATGAGTTAAGTGCCTATATATATATATATATACACACGCATATATTTATAGATAGGTATACTGGTACTTGATAGGTTAATCCAACACACATCTTTACCATCACGGCATTTTGGCATCCACAGACTGGTTGAACAAACCTGATGATGTTAAGATGCTGGCTTGCATCTTGTGTGCATTGGCACAGAAGCCAGATTCGAAGCCCGTCCTCTCCCAGTTCCCAATGGTTTAGAAAGTATCTGATTTAACAAAACTAGGAGTCTTGAAATGATTAAAGGATGTTCAACAAGGCAATTCTTTTTTTTTTTTTTTTTTTTTTTTGTTTCGTTCTGAAAAAAATATAATATATAAAAGTGGCCAACCTCAGGAAGATCCAGGTAAAGGACAGCTGAAGAGGTTTTGGTCCATAAAGAAATACTTTTTCTTCTTTTTTTTTTTTTCCCCCCACTCGGTTTTGGGTAACAAAAGTTTTGGTCCAGTTTAAAAACGACGACAACAAAATTATATATATAAACTCGGGGTTCTTTTTTGCTTTCTGTTGGGATGCATGTTGGTTTCATATGGGCTCATTGCCTGTATTGCATGATCGTCTTTCTTAGGTTTTGGTGCGATATATATACTTTTTAAGAAAAGAAAAGCACAATGTTACAAGTGTGTGTGTGTGTGTGCGTGTGTGCACGTGCGCTTGCATGTTGCATGTAGCTGCAGCTGGCATCACTTGGAAAAGAGGATGAAGAGTGAACTACAGAAACGCGGAAGTCGATACACTCCCCCCACGGATGGGAACTCAGGACTGCTTTTGAAATACCCTGTTAGTGACTCCTGATTCGTCTGATGAACAAATCCCTGCTCGGATAAGGAAAAAAGAACAAAGTTCCAAACTCCACGGTGGCTCAGAATAATAAAATAAATGCTAATCGCCCAGTGTGATTCCAATAGGTTCTTCCAAACCTTCTTCAGCTTCACCGGCGTCAGTTTTATTTCTTCTTCGTCTTTTTTTTTATTTTCTTTTTTTTGTGGCTTTTTTGTTTTTGTTTTTTTTTTAGAAAAAAAAGGAAAACAATAGAAGTTCTTTAGCTGCTGTGGTTTTTTGTTTAAATCTTTGAGGTAATACAGTTGTGCCCTCGTTCTAACAGGTTCCCAGAGGTTGATGGTTTCTTTTTTATTTTTTTAAATCCCCGACATCCGTTTTCCTTTCTTTCTATTTGTTTCTTTCTGAGCTCCCAGTTGGGCTGACATCCCTGGGGGGGAGGAGAGTAGGGGCTTCAGACCAAGATGAAGATTGAACATGGCTGGAGAAGAAAGGCTGGCAGGGCCCTCCCCGCATCCCTGCTCCCTTTCCCGTCCGATCGAGATGGCCTGGCTTGGTCAATGCAGAGAAGTCCCAATCTCACCACCAAAAAAAACTGAACTAAACCGCTTTTGCTTGCGAGATCCGAGTGTGCGTTCAGAGTACTTGTTTTAAAAAAGACATCGCAGGCTGGAGCATCGTTCGCCCTTCAAAATTTCTGGCTTTGCTATTCATTTTAATTTTATTATTCACTTTTTTTTAAAAAATAACATACATTGCTTGTAAAATAATTTCTTTTTTTTTTTTCTTCTTCTTCTTCTTTAAATTAATTTATTCTTTCATTTGTTTGTTCTTCAGATGTCATTATTATTATTATTATTATTATTATCATCATCACTTTTCTTTCCTGGACCCCCCCATGCTCCCTTCCTACCCCCCACCCCACCCCAATGCCCTGCTCTGTCTCTTTAGGAAAATATTCTAATGGCCTGAGTGGCTGCAGCGTGGCAAACCGGGCACTCCGGATCAGTCCTCTCGCAGATCCTCACGGCACACTCCATGCAGAAGAGGTTGTGGCCGCACGGCACCAGCGCTGCCGTAACTTCGCTTTCGAAACACACCATGCACTCGCGGCTGCTGGAGACAGACGTCCGGGCAGCGGCAGTCGTCCCCAGCTTGGAAAACCCTTGGAGCGGCTCTCCTTGGGACCGCCTGGGGAGACCAGAGAGATTGGGCTCTTGGATGGAGGAGGACGGGGAGCGATGTGAATTTGGGTGGATGGCACCAGTGCTGCTGGAACGTTGCTGTTTCGAGAAGAGCACCGAGACAGGGTTGGTGTTCTCCTGCCCAGCCCACATCGGGGCGCCCGACTCCGGCACCCCGTAATACAGATCTTGCTTGTTCACGCCGTAGTTGGGAAAGAGGTAACCATAATTGAAGTCGTTTTGGTCATTCAGCCGGGGTGTCTCGTAGACGGGGTCAACGGAGCAGTCGCCAATGCAACCCAGGCTGTTCTGCCGAAAGGTGGAGAGGGGTTTGCAGCCCGGAGCCGGCGTATGGACCCGCCAGGCCTCCGAGTAGCGGTTCTCCATGCCGGAATCAGGGCTGCTGGAGAGGAAGTCATTCTCATTGTTGTACTCCAGGATCTTGCCCGTCCTCACCGCGATGTGGGTCTCGATCTCCTCCCGAGCACGCTCCACGTTGCCCGGCGCACCTGTGATTTCAAAGACGGGGTCCCGGTCCCGACTGGGCGTGATGATGTAGGTGTTGGTCTGCTGCTGGATCCGCTTAATGGTGGCGCCCTTGGGGCCCACCACCAAGCCCACCACGCGGTAGGGCACGCGCACCCGGATGGTGACTTGCCCCGGCAAGGTGGGAGCACTGCCGAAGGTGGTGCCGGCTTTGTTGCGGGAGGCCCTGATCATGGAGAAGTGCTCGGCTGCGGAGATGATCTCCCGCCGAGCCATGGCCACATCCTCCCGCCGCCCTGTCACCATGAAGACCGGCTCCTCGCCTCTCACCGGCGTCTTGATGTAGGTGTTGGTCTTTGCCCGCAGGGCTTTGATCTTGCAGCCTTGGGGAAGAGAAGGAAAACAAGGCAGGGAGGTTAGAAGGGATGCCTCTCTCACCACCCTCCCTTCTTCTCAGGAAACCAGGACAAGCCACCTTGTTTCCATCAGGCTGTGCACCATGCAGCAGCCACTGCCCAGGGGCAAAACACGAGAGAAAGACCTTTACTCCCTTAACGAGGACAGACAAAATGCCAAAGGTTCCCCCTCACTGCCCCCAGAGAGAGGCATAGCAGGAGTGTCTCCCCCTCCAGGAGCCCCCTCTTCTGCCATGCCCAGGAGGGCGCTGACATTTTGTGCGCTGCCCCTCACCATGCAATCCCCCTCGGATGCTTCCCCTCAGAAATCAGCCATCCTTCAGAAATCACCCCTCAGAAATTTCCCACCCTCAGGAACCAGGGGGAGCTTGAGCCCTCCCCATGGGCCAGCGGTCTCTGTGAGGAAGCCCATCCTTGCCAAGACCTGGGCCCCGCCATGTAGCCCCTCAGAAGATGGCCGCCCCAGTTGCCCCTTGCCACTAGTCAGCGTGCCTTTCAGTACAAGGGCAGGATTCCTCTCTGCTTGGAGACTTTTCTCCTAGTGTGGGGCTTTTGGTGTGAATCTGTGGTGCAGGACTCTGTTCTCGCAGGACAAGCCTGGTGGAAGTGGCAGAGATGCAGCACTTCAGGCTCCCACCTCAAACATCATGGGATCCCCACTGTCAGCACTGCTGGGGGCTGGCGGGATGCTGCCGTTTGCTTTGGGGCTACAAAAGCACAGAACAGGGCAGGGCTGCCCTCCTGCACCGAGGCAGATCCCTGCCATGGTGTTTGCAGCCCTGCTCCCCACCAAGGGCTGCCTGCTGCTCTTGGCCCCTGCTTTGGGGCATCGAACACCGGTGCCGCACGCCTCCCCACCGCAGCGGCCCAGGCGCTCGGACCCTTTCCCAAGATCACTTCCCATGCCATCCACTTGTGATGCCAACACCCACCCCCTGGAGCCCACCAAGCCTATTCCCTCTGCTCCCGACAGCTCAGAAAATGTCTTTCTGCTTTTCCAAAAAAGGCAAGAGGCTTTTCAGTGTGCTTTGGCTTCCAAGGCTTTTTTTCAGAAGGGTTTAGAGGCAGCAACGCGACTCCAGGTTCCTAGATGACACTAGGATGCCATCGAGCCACTAAATATTTTTACAGATGTGGCACAGTTTTCTAAACTGCTTCTGGAAGCCCTCCCCGCTGCTGCCCCCTCTGACCCTGCTCTCCAAAAGCCTCGCTCGGTGCCTGAAGGCATTTTCAAAGCCTGGCACCGAGTTCCCATTCAGACTGGGGCTTCCTCTGTGGGAGGCGGTTTGCTCCAAGCTTGGGTCTCTAAGAAAAACTAAAAAATGTGCTTCCCCAGAGTACTGCATTCCTCCTAGTGAAATTGGAGTTAGGGGAGCATTCTGCCCTGGCTTCCCAAGCATGCAGGTGTCTGGACACATCTGGCTCAGTGCTCATGGAGCAAAAAGATCAGGATACTGTGTGAAATCACCATCCCTGCAACCTCCTCTCCCCAAAATGAGCCCACCTCTTCTCTCCTGCGACCATTTGACAACACCCTAGCTTTCCACAGCACACTATGCCAACACCACACTTCTAACATAAAATGACCTGCCAACAATGCTTCTGTGACCAAGAAATTAAGATTCCTCAGCTGGTAGGCTGGAGCATTATTATTTATACACACCCTAATAAATAACAACATCTCTCCCAGCTGGGAGTTTGGGGCTGCCACTCACTTAGTGCTGCCACTTATCTGCAGCTCGTCTCACGAGACGCGGACTCGTGACGTTGGGGTATTTGCAGGAACGTAACGATCCCACCACCCCCCCTATCATTACGGAGAATTGAACCCTGCACCTTCAGCGATAAAAACAGAACCCGGTGCCGCTACAGATGGCAGGAATGCTTCTCCAAGCTCGCAGCGGTGGCATGCGCCACGCGCGGTTCAACCAATAGCTACAGCTGCACGAAGCAGAGGCAGCCAGCCCGACGGGTCGCACTCCCTCTCGCAACACCACGCGGGCACTGGAGTGCAGCCTCATCCAACAACGAGACCTCCCGGCACAGCTTTGAAACCCACCCCCCCCCTCATTTGTCAGAGGGTTTTGCCATGGGTGTAGAAACGCGGGACATGTGCAGGCAAATCCTGACTGTGCTGCAGACTCCCAGTGCAACTTTTAACTCCTCAGAGTTAGTTCGGCTCGCTGAGCCTCGGTCCCTGGTTTGTAAAATGGTGAGAATTGCTGTCTCTTGCTCTGTGTTACCGCAAAACTTCCTGTAACAATTATCGTGGTGATGCTGCTGCATTAAACACATCTCTAAGCCACTGATTTCACGCTCCTGGGGAATGGAAATGCAAGATCTGACACAGAAAGAGCCAGGCAAATCCTGAAAGTCCAAAGCAAATCCAGCCCCTACCAGTCCTGTGTAGCCAACACGTTGCTCCCCATGGAGCTTGCACCCTGAAGTATATCTGCAATGCTTTGCTTAGAAAAGTTTTTACACTTGATGTGGACCAACGGCTGCCTACAGCGGTGTATTATTAGTACTTGGGAAACTCGGTCAAAGAACAGGACCTGACCGGGCTACGCATGACACAACCATAGAATAAAAACGTGCACACAAAGTAAGAGAATAAAGGCTCCCCCAGGGAGCCTATGGAGGGCAGGATAAAATTGTGTGGGGTTACCTGCATCCTCCACAACCCCGAGGCAGGCTGGGCTGCTCCTGGCCTGTCCTGGGCAGACGTATGCCTGCTCCACATCTGTGACTCTGGCTCCGAAGATGGAGATTCCATCTTAGGAAGATTAACCAAGATGCCACCATTTCCCCAGGGATATCACCAAAGCGTCACATGGAAAGAAATGGGGGTGATAGCAACAAGCATCCACGCTGGAGATGAGTCCCGTGCACTACCGAGGACTGAGGCAGGGTTTGCTGAATTCCCCCACGACCCACGTCCTGCCTCCTAGGACCGCGAGGCTGGCCCTCGCTCGAACAGGGACCGTAGGTACGCGTTTGTCAGGGCTGGTCGGCGTTTTTTAAGGCACGGGACAAAGCCCTGTGTGGGGGGAGAGGGATCCGAGCCCCGCATCACAGGGAACAATCGAGGAGGTGACACGGAGGGTCAGGCAAGCAGAGCAGCGACAAAGGACAGGGGCTCCACGCTGGGGACAGATGGAAGGGAACAGTGGCAAGGAATACACATGAATGAGGGCAAGCGTCAGCGAGTTACATGAGCTGGAGAGGGTGGGAGGGAGCCAGGGATGGAGGAAAGGTGATGGAAATGGAGGGGAGAGGCAAGCTGTGATCCTGCAGGGCAAGGAGGAGAATTAGGGGTGTGGAGGCCAAGGGAAGACACCCCAAAGAGGCAAACGGGAGACGGGCGAGGAGAGAGAACGGCAAGAGAAGGGGAGGGAAGATGGAGAAACGGACAAAAGGACGCATGGTGCAGTCGATGGTGTGAGAAGCAGGGGGAGGAGGAGGGAGGGTCTCTGTGCAGGCCTGCAGACAGGAAAGCCAGCTTTGCGGAGGCAGACAGATGGGGGATCCTGTGCTTAAAAACTGGAGAAAATAACCCCACAGGAAATGAGACCAACTCCATCAAGACCAGCAGGTTCAGTGGCCCAGATCTCCTGCAGCTCTAAATTGGTGCAGACGACAGGCCAAGCCGTAAGCAGCGTAAATCCAGATAACTCCACCAACTTCCAGGAGGGCTGCACTGATTTACATCAGCTAAAACCAGGCTGCGCTGCCATCTGAGGTAGCCGCTCACTGCCACAGCTCCTTGCCTATCCCAGCCCCAACCTCGACCCTGCCGCACACCGCGAAATAGGGGCCGAGCTCTCTGACGCCGCTCCGCTTCTGCGTACCAAGATCAGAATATGGCCCTTCATGTCCTGGCCAGATTAGTAGCACAGTCTAGTGTGCCTTTTTTTTTTTTTTTTTTTTTTTTAAAAAAAAAAAAAAAAAAAGAAATTTGCCCTGTGTGTGTTTTTTAATGAGAGGCTTTCTTTGTGCCTAACAGAAATTTGGAAACAACACGCAACAAACTGCTTTGCTTGGTAGATTATTAAAAAGGGGAGAGAACTGCTTAGTAGGTGGTGTTAAAAATGTAAAACTAAGAGGAGAAAAGGACCTGTAGGAACGATAATAATGTGTAACTTTGCTGTAGCATTCTGCTCTTTAAGGCAGTGTGCAGACATCAGCTAATTGATCCCTGGCAGACTCCTGCCAGTTAGATTTTTATATTGGAGAATTAAGCTCTTTCTTGTTGTGTTTCCACTACCTAGCTTCTATTATTCTGATTTTTTCTGCCAGTAACACAGATCCCAAAGCATTTTGCGAAGGAGGCTCGTACGATTATTTCCTCCCCCCACCCCTTTTCCTTTTTAACTTCGGTTAACTGATTGCCAATTGACTCAAAGTAAATGTGTTTGCAAATTACCCTAGTAAGCCACAAACGTTAACTTACAGGAGCAAGCCCTTGAGAGCCTCCGGCACCCAGACCTGACTGGAACGAGCCCACAGAGCTCTGGCTACAAATAAATAAATAAATCCGGTCTGGACATTGCCAAACTGGAGATGGGGGCAAGTCAGGGGGTGGTTCGGATGCAGAGCCAAATTCTCCTGTTTATCCCTGCATTAGGTGTAAAGAAATCCATCAAAACTAACAGGGAAGGCTTAAGGAGCTCGAGCCACCTTGCCAAGGCAGAGAGGGTGTAGGATACATCCAACCTGACGGCCGTCTGCTTTGCACGGGCTCATCCCAAACCTTTCCTCACTCGGAGCGGCCCGAAACCAATGCGGTTCCATGGGAACCTCGTGGTTTACACCGAGGCTCCCGTGCGCTGCTCTGGCGGTGGCAAAAAACCTTCGAGCAGCTCCAAACCTTGCACGTGCCCCCTGCACGGGGCAAACGCCAGCAGGAGGATGGCGTGACGAAAAACCCAGGCGTGGCCACCATCGGGAATTTTACCCCAGTGTAAATTCAGGCTTAAACCCACAGACACCTTTCCCATTGCCACTGCTGGAAGGCCGGATCCTGAACAGGTGCACGATGCCACTGATGCAGCCTGGAAGGATCCAACCTGGCATCAGCTGGCACACCTCCTGCAGCCCCTGCACGGGCTTCACCTACAGCAGACAGCCCCGAGGTCACCTTCTCAGCTCTTAAACGTACCCCAGAAATCACTCCTGGTCCCTGAATTTCTTGTTTTTGTCAGACACGAGACCGTCTCTACAGACAAAAGATTTTTAGTCCTCTTCTCATTTACACTGAGGCTCCTCCACGCTGCTCGGGTGTAAGTTACACCTGTAAATGCCCCACTTCGGACATTTTGACATTGCCGGTGTGGTATTCAAGAGCCTAAGGGCAAATTAGGACTTTGTCTTTTTTTTCTGTTATCATCATCATCCAATTAAAGGCCCATAAAATCAGCAACCACCCAATATCTCTGGTAAGGTGGGGCATTCTCTTCCCATTTAAGATGAAAGCCATGTTAAAAGACAAGCACACAAAGAACATCACAAATACACCCTCCTGAATATCTGTGGGGTGAAGATTTTGCTGCATTGAAAATCTGATGAAAGTGGTGTCAGAAAACACCAGCGCGCACAAAAGGACCACAAACAAACCACTAAAATCCCTTCCCATCGAGGTTTTATTGCACTGATGATGCAAGTTGTGTTTACAAGGTGGGGGGGGGGGAAAGAGAGAAACCAATAAGCCAGGAAAATAAGCAACCGCCTCATTTTGGTGCGGTGATTTTACGTAGCAATGAAAGTTGTGTTAAAAACAACAAAAAAAAGAGAAAAAAAACACATACAAAACGTGAAACGCACCGTGGAAAAAACAACGCGACCCCGCAGCGGCAGACCCCACCAGCCCGTCCGCCGCAGACAATCACCGCCTTGTTGTGTGGTGGTGGGGGGGGGAAACGGTGCCGAAGCCCCCCCCCAGGTCTCGGCATCGCCGCGCCGCACCGGGGTGGGTGTGTCCGCGGCCCCCGCGCGCCACGATCCCGCGGCGGCACGCGTGGCGCCGGACGGCTCGTGGGGGGCACGGCGGGTCGGGGGCTGCCAGACAAAGGCAGCGCAGAGGGGGGGCAGCGCGGGGACGGGGGGCAGCGCGCTCCCCCTGCCCTAGATTCGGGGCCGGCTGCGCCGCGGCCGGGCTGGCGCGGGCATCCAGCAGCCGGATCTCGGGCGCGGAGCGCGCACGTCTCCCTGGAAAATTCCCTTTGTCTCTCTCCCAGACCCATTTTCTCCTCCCACCTCCAGTTCAAACCGCGCAAAGTAGATCCCGCTCCGCACTTTCTCCCCCCCCCCCCCCCCACCCCGGTGTAAATTCAGACGGATTCTCGTTAACACTTTCGAAACGGGCTGCCACCGCCTGCAGTCCCGCTCTCCCGGCGAGGCCCGTCTCCGGCTGCTGGAGAGGCGTAACGGGGGGCTGCTCCGGGGCCCCGCCGGGCCGGATGGATGGCGTTGGCTCCGAGCTTTACGCAGCCAGCAGCCGCCAGGATCTGACCCCCTCGCTGCCTCTCGGATGCTGTACATCCACCTCCACATGGTGGGTGGGGGAGCTGCAGTCATCAGACTTCCTCAATGGGAAAGGCTTCCTTGGACTATTTTTAAATGCTGGAAGCGTTGGAGCATGTTTGGAGCTACACAAAGAGCCCAATCACCTGGGGTTAGTGGGGCCTCTTGTTATTTGACTTCACCTTGCCAAGAAAGAGCAATTTATGTTAAGCTCCTCTCTCGCGTCATCTCATTCCTGTTGACAGCGGGGCTAGTTAGAGCAGGCTGGGAGATGCTTCACCCAAGGGTGGCTCTGGGTGCAGGTGACAATGGGTGCTGCCACCAAGGCCAGGAGCAAGGCTCTCCGAGGGAACGTACCCGCCAGGAGCGGGCAGCTTTGCCCCGCCGTGCTCCGACCACTGAAAGCCAAAGCGACCCAGCACCTCCTCCCCACGCCTGCACACCCCAAGTGCACAAAGAAACGGGACCCAACCTCAAACGCGCTTCCCTTCGAGTCCTGCAGCCTCCTCCCTGGCTCTGTTGACAGCGGTCCAGTTTGCCAGAGGGAGCAGATTTAACCCTGGCGGCAAAGCGAGAGCTGTGCCTTCGCCACGCTGATCCACGCCTCCGCTGATTTCTAGGAAGAACCTGGATGTCTTGGGGGCTGGGGATTTCTGCCTGCTTTTAAGCTCTCGGTCGGAACGGCCAAAGCATGACCACCTTCGCACATCCTCCGCCCTTCCCAGCCTTGCTCCCCTCTCCGCTACAACCACACCCTCGGGTCGCAAAGGACGAGGTTCTTGCAACCCCTCTGCCCCATCACCTCCAAGACACTTTGGTGCTTTGTCTTTACACCCTGGCCAATCGACCTGCACAGCTCCGATGACAGGCGGGGTCCCGGGGTGGGGGCTGTAGGGAAGGTGCCCGCAGCAGGAGGTGGCAAGTGAAACGTGGGTGCCACCAAGCACCCCGGAGCACCCTGCGGACCCTGACGGCTCCAGAACCTACAGCACACTCGTGCCACGCAGCCACCCGCACGATAAGTCCCCACTCCTTGCCCTAGTGGATAAAATGGGGGTACACCTGGAGGCCACGGCTCCGCCACCAGCCAGGGAAGGTGAGCTACTGCCAACCACGGGCAGGGCAGTGTGGTCCCACGCCAGTCAAGGGAACTTCTTTATCCCTGTCCCCTCACCTTTCCCTATTTTGGTGTCCTCCCCTTTGCTCCTGCTCCCTGGCACCGGCCGTCCTGGGAAGAGCGGCTCCTGGTGGGCCAATTCCCCCAAAGTGCCCCTTTTTGGGGCTCCACGCTGTCCGAGTGAGAGCTCCCATGCTTCCTGGCAGGCGCTCATGCCACCAAGGAAGCGCTGCTTGAATTCGATGCCAAACCCAGCGCTGCCTCATACCCAGACGAGGTCTCCAGCCCGTGATCGGCTCCGCAAGGGCACAGCGGCCGCTCCCGGGGCAAGCCGGAGCTGGCAAGCTCAAGCTGAGCTCCTGCAGCATCCCCCAGCCAAAGTAGGGTCCCCCCAAACAAAACCTCTTCGCAAGTCACACTTAGGGCCATCCCAACCACAACACCCAGGGCTGAGCCCCGTTTACACCCAGGTGCCTGCACACAGCTCCAGCAAAGCACGGGGCAGTCTTCGAGCAGGTGGAAATTGCTTTGCCTAGGCCCCTGTGCCCAGGTCCAGGCCTCTCGCGTGCGCTCGTGCCAGCAAGTTACACTTTCAAAGGTGGAAAACATTTTACGATCACACGAATGGAGCGGCCCATCAGATCAAAAAAATACTAAGTTAAAGAAAAAGCTCAACCCCTGTCATCGATCAAAGCCCCGATACGATTTTTATTTTAATAACACTTTTTTTTTTCCCTCCTCTTTTCCAAGATGTTCCTCACCCTGTTCACCAGTACCCTCGAACCACTCACTTCCCTAGAGAGCCAGCTCACACCTCCCCATCTGCAGCATCACCGCGGGTGCTGAGCCCCAGCCAGGTGGCCGGCAGGGATCAGGATTTGGCCCCCAGGGATGGCGCCAGGTCCCTGCAGCGTCCGCACCCAGCTACGTCGGCGAGGCGGCCGGCACAGCCCAGCCTCCCGACAAAACGAGACCCGGGAGACACGGCTGAAGGCCTTTGAAAATAACCAGCGGGGTCCAGGATGGCTGCTGGGGTGCAGAGCTGCGGCTGCCTGGGCTCTGCCGAAGCACCCTTGGGTTCCAGCAGCACAGGATCTGGCCCGCCGAGCCCTGTCGCGGGGCGCAGCCTGACCCAGCCAGGGCTCCGGCCGCTAACGCTTCCCAGATGTGGGAAAACCCTCACGCACACGAAAAATGGTGGAAGAAACCCAGGTCTCCATGTCCGCACACACCGCTGCCTGCCGAGCAAACCCCCCCCCCCCCAAAAAAACCCTGGCACCTGAGGTCGGGGCAGCGGCGAGGCCGGGGAGGGGAGCAGCGGGGGCACCTCCCGCATCGCCCAGCATCTCCCCCGCCCGCCGAAGCCCGTCTCTCTCCCAACTTTAGGGAACAAAGGGGGCCTGATTCTCCACGGCTGTGCCCCCGCTGCGCAGGGCTGCTGCCAAACCCCCTGCCCAGGGGGCGGCCGTGCCCTCGCCCCTGCCCTTGGCACAAGGAGGGGATGGAAACCAAAGCAGGACACCTCGCCGCCGACGCATGGGGCTTGGGGAGCGGACGGCAGCCCCCACGCCCCCGCCATCCCCGGCTTCGTCCCCGGGCGAGCCGAGCCACCGGAGGCCCCATTGTTCCCGGAACGCGTTCCAGCCCAGCGACGCGCGGCCATCAGCCCGTTCGCGCCCCTCAGGTCCCCGGCTGGCGGCAGCGGCCTCACCCAGCCACCGGGTGCCCCCCCGGCTCCCCTCTGCCACCCCAGCGGCGGGGCTGCAAAAAAAAAAATATAAAAAAACCCTCCCAGCTCAAGCAATTTCAATTCCCAACCCAAGAGGAAGCATCTGGATTTGGAGCCGCAGTCTCTGCCCGTCACACTTCCAGAGCGTCAAGTTACTTGCTTAGAGAGAGAGAGAAAAAAAAAATCCCACTTAGCCACACTATTATTATTTTTTCCCCCCCCCTCTGCAAGCGACACAAACTTCTCTCGCCAGCCCCGAGCCTCAGCCCCGCAGTGGCTCCGCGCCGACCCCCCTGCGCCCCCCACTCTTGGAGCCGGAGCGGTGGGCGAGGGGTGACTTAAGAGTGGGTGTGGTGTGTGTGTGTGTGTGTGTATATATATATATATATATATATATATATAATTTTTAAAGCCCTCCTCCATTCCACCTCGCTCCGAACAGAGCCGCGAGGAGAACAAAAGCATCACTGTCACGGAGCGGGGCCGGGCGGCTGGCGGCTGATGGCAAGGGGGGACGGGGACACCCCACTCGGGACGGGGTGCCGCGTCCCACTGCGGGGTCCCCGCTCGTCCCCTGGTGCCAGGACGAGTTCAACTTTCCTTAATCCTCTCCTGGGGGCCTCGCCAGGCCCGGGGGCTGCCGCCCGGCCCGGCAAACCCTCCCCAACCACACCCCCTCGCTTCCACGCCGAGCCCAACAAAGGGGATTTTTTTTTTCTCCCCGTTCCATCCACGACCCCCTGCCTCCCCCCCCTTGGCGCTTTTAGCCCGGCTTTTTCCCTTTCGGGGTTCAGGGCGCAGCGACACGGACACGCGTGGGCATCCCCACGCGCTCCCCATCAACCCTTCACCGGGTGGGGGGGGGCTCAACCCCGGCTCCCCGCTGTGCCCGGGTGCTCCCGGGTCGCCCCTTCCCCTTTGTCCCCCCTTCGGAGCTGGCCCGGCTCGGCTCGGCTCGGACAATGGCAGGGGGAAAAGCGCTGCGGGGGGGGGGGGGGGGGGGG
>NC_048917.1:1185446-1186933 GCF_011077185.1 Oxyura jamaicensis | reverse complement strand
GGGGGGGGGGGGGGGGGGGGGGGGGGGGGGAAGTTCGCGGTCCCCCCGTTTTTAAGCGGGGCGGTCCCGGTGCTAAAGGGGGAGGGGGGGGGTGTTGCACGGCGCCTCCCGACAAAAGGGGAGTCCAGGCTCAAAAGGAGGGGTCCTGGCCAAAAAGGGGGTGCTGGCTAAAAAGGGGGGGGTCCTGGCCAGAAATGGGGGTGCTGGTCATAAAGGGGGGTCCTGGCCAGAAAAGAGGGGCTTGGCCAAAAAGTGTCTGTGGGGGGGTCCTGGCTAGAATGGGGGGTCCTGGCCGAAAAGTCGGGGAGTCCCGGCCATAAAGAGGGGTGGGCCTTGGCCAAAAGGGGGATCTTGGCCATAAAGAGGGGGGGTCCTGGCCATAAAGGGGGGGGGGGCCTGGCCATAAAGAGGGGGGGTCCTGGCCATAAAGGGGGGGGGCTCCTGGCCATAAAGGGGGGGGGTCCTGTCCCGGCTCCCCCCGGCTTTGCTCACCTTGCCTCCCCACGATCTCAGCCACGTGTTCGGAGCTGGGCACCGGCACGCACTCGGTGGTGTTGGAGCTGCTTTTGAGCCTCAGCTCGGCCTCCTTGTAGAGGGCGCACAACTTGGGCTCCGCCGCCCCGGCGCTGGGAACCGGGGGACCCTTCGGGGCCGGGGGCGGCGGCGGAGGCGGCGGCGGCGGCGGCTGCTGCGGCGGCGGCGGCGGCGGAGGCGGCGGGGGCTGCTGCTGCTGCTGCTGCTGCTGCTGCTGCGGGTTATTGTTGTTGTTGTTGCTGTCCTCCACCAGCACCACGGCGGCCGAGGAGGAGGAGGAGGAAGGCTCGCCTAGCCCCAGCAGGCAGAGCTGGTCCAAAGCGAGCTGCAGCGCCCGGTCATCCTCCAGCAGCGCTCTGTCTTTGCCGCTCCCACCGAAACAGCCTAAATCGCCGAAACCCCCGTTCCTTTCCATTATCCCTGGTACTACCAGGCTAGGCATGGCTAACAAAGACTTGAGAGGGGGGTTGGGTGGTGGCGGACAGAAAGAGCGGGGGGGGGGGGGGGAGAAAAAAAAAAAAAAAAAGGCAGAGGGAGAGAAACAGAGAGAGAAAAGGACCCTCCGCCCACCTCCCCTCCGCCTGGCCAAGCCCCTTTCTCTCTGTAACCCGAGCCCAGGCACTTCCAAGCCCGCCGGGGTCCCCCCGCCGCCGCCTCCGCCCCCGGCTCCCAGCCGCCGCCGGTGCTCGGAGGGGCCGGGGGGCGCGGAGCCCCGCCGGAGGGGGGGGGGCGTGTGGGGGGGAAAAACTCTTTTGTTTGAAGGCGGCTGGGCGCAGCGGGAGCCTGCCCCGGCCCACGGCCTGCTGGGGGATGTAGTCCCCGATCCCTGCTCGCACACCCCCCCCGCGGAGCTCCGCGAGCGGGGCGCGGGTGGGAAGGGGGATGCGTGGGAACCGCTGGGGGCCGGGATGGGAAACAGCTGGGGGGGGTATAGGGTAAAGGGGGGGGGGGGG
>NC_048917.1:1170926-1185346 GCF_011077185.1 Oxyura jamaicensis | reverse complement strand
GGGGGGGGGGGGGAGTTGTTCTCGCTGGCCCCCGTGGGGGACGCGCGCACGGCGTGGGGAGTCCCGGGGGCACGCGTGGAAGGGGCTGCGGGGGTCCCGAGTGGAGGCGGGGGGGCGTGGGAACCCACGCGGGGGGGGGCGTGGGATGGGGGCGTGGGGAGCCGCATCCTGGGGGGGGGCAGTGGGAGGGGGAGGTATGGCGACCCAGCGGCACCCACGGGGGTGCTGGGGGGCACGGCGTGGGGCTGGGAGCCTGCAGGGATTTTTTATTTTTATTTTATTATTATATATATTTTTTTGGGGGGGGGGGTTGCGGGGATCCGAGGGCACAGAAAACGGTGGGGGGGCGGGGTCCCGGTATCCCGAGGCTTTGGTGCCTCACGAGCACATCGCGGCTCGGCCTCCGGAGCCTCCACTTTTGGCTTCCAACCCCCAGACCCCAGTAAAGCCCCCTCCGACCCCAGCAAATCCCTTCCCCCAGACCCAAGCAAAGCCCCCCAGACCCCAGCGAAGCCTCCCACCAGCCCCAGCAAATCCCCAGACCCCAGCAAAGCCCCCCCAGACCCCCGGCAAATGGCCCCCCCCCGCGGGCCAGGGGCCAGCCCGTCTTCCGCCTCTCCCTTTTCTCATTGAAATGAGGAGCGCTTCAGCGCAGGGAAGCATTGAAAATAGCTTTTCAGCTCCCCGCCAGCCAGGCTGGGGCTGGGCCCTGTGTATGTGTGTGTGTGTGTGTGTGTGTGTGCGCCTTTCTCCCCTCTTCCCCTTTCTTCTTGAATCAAACCAGATGTCTCTCCCATGAAATGGGATTGCAACGAGCTTACACTGGGGAGAGAGACAATGCAGAGCGGTGCGAGGCTCCCCCCGCACCACACCGCGCTGCAGCCCTGGCAGAGGCGACGGCTGCGGCGCTGGCTGGGGACGGAGCGGGGCGATGGATGGTGGCACTGGTGCCTTGTCACCGAGGCAGGAATTTTCTTCCCCTTCCCCGTATCCCCTCTGCTTTCCTCTCCCTGGCTCTCAGATCCTCGCTGCGCGGTTTTCTCTCTTCCCCCTGTCTCTCTTTCTGGGTCTACAGCAGAAGATCTCAGCTTGCAGATGAACTAAGCAGATGGGGCACACAGCACAAGGAAATGTCTCATCCAGTGACTCAGACGGTAAGGTGTTGCTATAGCTCTCCCGGCAACTTTTGCCCAGGCACTTTGGGAACGGGTGCTTCCCTTTTGTTCCCTTTCGCCACCCAGAGCCGCAGCGCGAAGTCGGGCAGATGCTGGCACAGCGCAGCAGGGGCCGGGGCAGGTTCCCTCTGCTGCAGGACCTGCGACGAAGCAGCCTTGGGGCTGGAGGTGTTGGCATCCGTGCTGTGAACTTCCAAAAAAAAAAAAAAAAAGAGCAAAAAAGTAGAGCTAAGAAGAGAAAAACCCCACCTCGTGCTGCTGCATTTCGCGCGTCTCCTTTCAGTCACGAGTGTGGAGCAGCGTCCTGAGTTGCTCATGTTTTATGTTAACCTTTGCACGGTGCTGGGACTTGTTGAGGTCCGGCAGCTCGGGAAGGGGTTCCTTCGTCTGTGAGGTAGCGTCTGCTCGCGGGCAACGTCCCGCACGGCCGCCGGACGGGGGCTCGTCCTGCGCACGCATGGCAGCGTTTGTTCGGCGCGGCCACGCTCGGCCCCGCGTGCCCCGCGCGCGTCGCACGGCCCAGAGAGGGTCGAGAGGTGGGCGTTTGGTGGCCGCGGGTGTCCCCGTACCCACTGCCACGTACGGCTCGCTCGCACGCCAACCACCCGCGGCAAGGCTGGGCGTGAGACTCTGCCGAAGCACACGCACGTGTGAGATGCAGACGTGGGAAGCGAGCGTGCGAGGGGCGAGCATTTACCCCAAATACGTCCGTAAAGTGGGAATGGGTTTCTATATGAAGTGTTTTTGTGCACGCGCAGGTGTGGGTCCGCACGTGCATCCACGCGCACAAACACCCGTCCATTGCATTGCCTTGCTGGGGACGTGTATTTTGTCCTGGTGTTACAGCTGGATTTTCATCGGGGTTTGGTCACGTTCAGGAAGGCGGTGACGGTGCCTGGCCTGTGGGCACCGCATCATCTGAGGGACACCGGTTTGCTTCCAACCTCCATTTTAGGTTCTGTCCTGTAGCTTTCAGGAGGAGAAAGCCCCTTGAAGTCATAAAGTGGAAGGAAAAAAGAAAAAAAGAAAAAAAAAAAAACCTGCAGAGCTCCAGCTCCGAGCTCTCCAACAGGCCCAGAAATAACAAAACTAGCTAAAAAGTTGTGTGACTCCATAAAAATGGAGAACATGGGCCGCTTTTCGCTCACCTTCTCCCAGGGCTTCCAGATTTCACTTGAATTACATCACCTCACTTCTCTGCACAGCCACAGGGTCTAGAAACTTGCTTTTTTAAAAAAAAAAAAATGGAAACTCAGACTCGCACATAGCCACATGACTCAGGGAGCTGGGAATTTCAGACAAACATGAATGCTCACAGCAAAACTGCGAGAATTGGCACCGTGGGCCGTGACTAATTCTGATGGGTCCCTGATAGCTGCGCTGCTCGGTTTGTACGATATTTTGGGGGCGTAGCTGGGCTCCGACCAAGGCTTTGATCCTCCTCCCGGTGATATCAGCTGCTTAGGAATGATCTTACCTCCCGTCTGGCGCTGCTGCCCTCTGGGGTGGCTGGGTTTTGATAGCGGTTCGGGTTCGAGTTAGTGCCCTAGAACTGACTCGATGAGCTGGAAGAGCTCCTACCGCAGGACGGTCAGAGGCTGGGATGTTGGCATCGTTGTGAGAAGTAATTTTCCGGCTCCAGGTTGCACACTCGGAGCGCGTGGCTGCGGGCGTAGACCGCGCACGGTTACACCAACTCTGCAGACTTCTTCCCTACTTCCCTTTGGCAGCCGCGCGGTGTTTCTAGTTCAGGAGTTGGTATGTCCAAGTGTTTTAAAATCCACATCCCTCACTGACTGACAGGGAAGGGAGGATGAGCTACAACCAGGAAGGCTCTGCCGCGCAGAGGGGTGGGGATCAGTGGCGGTGTCGTGCTCCTCGCGCCTTTCCTAGGCGATGGGTTGGAAAACAAACAAAAAAAAAGGCCAGAAACTGCAAAGTGCAACTGCTGCTGATGCCAGAGCTGCCGGGAGGGAGTGTGGGCATTACAGCGTGTCGCAGAAAGCCCCGTCGCAGGCAGGAATAAAGCTGCCGTTGGCTGCAAACAGGCAAAACGGCGACTGACGTTCATCGCCAAGAGCGAGCATGGCAAAGAAACAAAGTTTTTCCCCTTCCCAGCCCTGCATCCCCTTTTCTCCTCAAATATACCCGCGGCTGGGGGAAAGAGGTGTTTGTGGGATGGCAGCTGCTGGAAAAGATTCGGCGCCGGTTGCCTTTGAGACGTCGCCTCCCCGTGTGCTGGAGCTGCGGTGGTTGTGGGGCGCCGCGTACCGATCGTAAACCCTTTTGCTTTCTAGACCGGCCCGATAGCAAAAGCTCTCTTCTCCCTCCGTGCAGGGATCCTAAAGTGCTTTGCAAACATTTGTTAATTAAGCTCTTCTGTGAGATAAGTAAATTACCGTAAAGCTCTGCTCCAAAGCTCCTTGAAGTCCATTGGTTTTGTTGAGTCCACGTCCATGGGATCAGGCTCGGGAGACCGGATTGAAAAAACCCTCAATTTTGTTAAGAGCTCAGCATATTGGCTGCAGATGGAGCGCTAAGCTACGGGCACAATCTGGTGGTGGGACTGCTGGTGCTGAGCGATTTGCAGGATTGGTCGTGCTTGTAGGAGTTGAGGTATTGGACTTCTGGACACGAGGTTTTTGGAAAAAGTGCCCTAAGTTTGTTGAAATTCTTGCAAGTGGAAATCTCAGTGATTTTAGATTTGGGACCTAGGGAGTCTTTCAGTGTCAGGGTCACGCTCTCCCATCTTCCTGCTGCTTAGAAATGTGGTTTGTGTTTGTCAAGGAACATTTTTCCTTCCCGTTGGAACCCCACCTTCTGCAAGCAGATCATTCCCAATTTCGTTTTACAGAAAGTCAGGATCGCCGTCCGCTTCCTCGGACACATCCCCCCCGTCCCACTAACTCTTAGAAATATTGCCTGGTGGGATGCTAGGCCATTTATCCGGCATTCCTGAACCTCCGCCAGCCTCGGCAGTCCTGGCGCAGCTGCAGGACACGTGCAGGTCGGCTCTTCGGGCATCGCACCGCCGCGACGCCTTCGGGGCAGGTTCAACGTGGGTGCTCCTACCGGGCGCCCAGTGCCGCCGTGGTCGGACGCGTCCTGGACGTGTCGGCCCCATGCGCCGTGTGCCGGACCCGAATCATGGAGCCCAAGCAGCTCCCATCGGGGTGGGACCAGGGCTGCAGATCTGATTGCCAGGGCTACGAGCGAGCTCTCTCCACAGTAGCGTCTTCCACCTTTGGGGCTCGGTGTATACGTGGGTCTGATGCTTCTTCCAACCCTGTGGGGTTTGCAGTGGAAATGGGGAGGGTTTTTGCTAGGGGGTTAGGTCCAGTGAAGTCCCTTTGCCTTTCAGGAGCGTTCATGAGGGTGATGGGGCTGGCTGCAGTCACCTTTTTGGCCAAGACAAGGCCAACAAAGAGCTCAGAAGGTTGGAGTTGGATATCCTCGCAGCAGCAAGAGATCGGTGTCTCATCCCCCCTGACTGCGCTCGAAAGCAGCGACACCAATTATTCACAAAGCACTCTCAAACACAAATGTTAAATAGACATAAAAGAAAAGAAAAAAAAAATCCCTTTAATCTCGTTACTTACCTGTAACCGAAGCAGTTTATGGATCTTGGGCAGCAGCAGCACGCCTGACCCTTGAGTTGTTTGTGCTTATGAGCAATTGGGCCAGCACGGCACAGCCACGCTCCTGGGTTTTCCGGACTCCCCTAGACAAGCGGTGTCACTCCGGTTTCATGTAGGGGCACCGTTCTCTTCCTCCCCTCCAATCTTTACCCAAACTATTCTCCACACCGTGCCACAGCCGAGGTGGGTGTCGTGCCTCACGTGATGCCTCCTTCCCAGGGATGCTGCAATCACCCCGTGTGCTCCGGAGCTCTTCCCCTCAATATTAATTTTAGTCTCGTGGTGAGATTCACTCCATGCCATTGTGGGGACGAGCCGGGCGGGTCCACTGCCCTCGGGGCTGCAGCTTTGGTTTGGTGTTCCTGGCGCTAACCAAGCGGCGACACCATCGGTTCTTTGCTTTTATTTGCTCTCAGCAGCCCCCCAGTCCTTTCAGAAGCACCTCGCAGCGGGTTTTGGGGTGGGAGGCCACCAGATCACTGCTTTGTCCATCTGCCCTCCCCCTCTGAACCTCTTGACTGGCCTTAGCCAAGTTTGGCAGAGGGACGGAGGACGCGGAGTTATCGCATCCTTTGAGTTTCACGCAAATCCGTGCCCGTGGTTTTCCTCCACAGAGAGCAGGGGCATAGCGAGGGCATGGCTGGGACAGAGAAATGAGAGTGCAGAAAAGCAATTTAGAGCATGGCCAAGGTGTCAGAGTGTTTGTCCTGCCTCTGCCTGCCAGGGCTCCTGGCATTGCCCCCACCTCCTAGGCTTGAAAAAGGGGAGGAAAAAGAGCTGCGTCCAGCCCAGGTGCCAAGGAACAGGACAGGGCACACAGGACCCGTCCACGTTTCGCCCCCCAGGTGACTCCCAGGCACACCGCAGGCTGCACGGTGAGGCAGAATCAGGTCCTGAGCCAATTTAACCCTTCTTCTTATCAGTCTAGACATCCTCATTATCCAGATAAGTGTCTGATCCTCGCCGAATCCCGCTAAGCTCCTGCCGCTGCCGGCTGACCGCGGAGGGCACTCGCCCCAGCCCGGGCTCCCTTTGGGGTGGGAGATCCTGCGCCGGATCGCGGAGCCAGGCTCTGTCATTAAGGGTGCTTTCCCAATTACAAGTCATTACCAACGCCTTTATTACTATTATTTAATAGATCGTGTTAATTATTATTATTCATTTGCTTTAAAAGAAGCGTTCCCATAGCAACGGGGAGATGTATGCTGCTTTTCAGGCACATCAGGTGGACGTGTTCCCGGCCGCCCCCGAAGCGGGCTAGCGGCACCCTGGGGGGAGCTGGGGCTCCCCAGCGATGGTGACAGCACCGCCACTGTCACCGAGCGGTCCCTTGCGCCATTAAAAAGTTCCTGCGGGATGCAGACATGGCTCCAAAATGCTGAGGATCCTCTTGAGAGCAGAGTTGGTGCGGTAGCATCGGTCCGTGCGTGCGCATGTGACCTGCGAGCAAACGAACCTGCTGCTAATTAGTGCATTAATTCCAGGTTTCAGGTGGGACTCGGCCGAGCGCAGCAGGGCAGGGGCGATGCCCGAGCCCCCCGTCTCATTAAGCAGCAGCCCATGCCCGAGCTCTTGCACTAATTGGCATTTTGCTGGCAGCCCGGTGCTGGGGGGGATCCCAGCCCCGTTGAGGGGTCCCCGCTGTCACCTCGTCCCTGCCTGGTGGCGATGGCCACTGCTGGCCCCAGGATGGCAGCGGGAAGGCACGAGGCTCTCCATACCAAGTGTCCCAGCCCCTGCGTCGTGCCGGCAGCGGCTGCGCTTCCCCAGCACTCTTTAGGTCGTGAGAGCAGCGGAAATCGGCCGCCTCGGTGGAGGTTACGGCCAGAGGCGGCTGCTCGGCCCAGCCGCTCCTCAGCAGCAGTCAGAAAGCTGCAGCCTTAAGGAAAACCAGCAGGAAGGGCCCAGGGCGAGCAGCCACGCTTAAGAACACTTGTCCAGCAGCAGCGCGTCCTGCGCCACTCCAGCTCGCCCCAGCGCCTGCCTCCTGGGATGGCTGGTTCCCTGGGGCCAGGTGGGAGATAATCCTGCCGAGCCCGTCTGCAGAGAGCTGCCCTGGCACTGCCGGGGTTCAGGCTGCGTGGATTCAGCAGTGGGGACAGCAGGTGGCAGGGACAAAGCCCCGGGTCAGCCCTTTTGGGGTGTCCCTGGGGCCAGGGGCTGCCCCACACACGGGCGGGTCAGGTGCAGGCAATTACGTCCCGACCGGACCCGCCGGGAGCGCGGTGGCATAATGGTCCCGCGGGGACCCCCGCGCTGCACAAAAGCTGCCTTAAGAGCCTGCGCCTCCCCCTGCTCCTCCAAGAAGTGGAGAAACACAAAAGAGTAAAAGCAGGAGGGGCCGGAGCGGGTGGGAGAGGGAGGGAGAATCCCCCCATGCCCGGCAGCTAATCCCAGCTCCGCTCGAGAGGGATCTCGAATAACAAGCGTCGCGGTCGAGGCCAGATGGATTTGATTTAATAACAAAGCAGGGGGGCTTGGGATCATTTCAGAGCCTGCCAAGGGGCCGGATTCTCTGCGAGCAGCAAAGGGCCACCTGGTGCAAAGCCCAGCTCGGCTACGCCCCGAAAATCCAGCACCGCCTCAGCCGTGGGTGCCCGGGGCCGTGGGGCTGTGACAAGGGGCCAGGAGGCAGCCCCCGGGTTCTCGCCTCTCCCTTGTGCTCAGAGCCCTTTTTGGGGTGGCCAAGGAGCAGCTCTCGGCTCTGGATTTGCAAACCCCAGGACCCTCGCTGCATCCCACCACGGCCTGACCTCTTGGCTCCAGCATCTCAGGGCCAGGAGGTGGCTCGTGTTGTCCCATCCCCACCACGAGGCGCTTTGGGAGGGGGCAGCGGGTCGGACGGCAGAGTGACGCTCGGGGCAGCGACCCTGGGACCTGGTTTTCACCCTGCTCTTCCCCCCTTGGCTGGAGCCTGCCTTGTGGGCGATCACAGGGAGGTGGAAGTCCTCGCAAGCGGCACAATTCAGCGCTTTGGAACAGAGCTCAGCTGGCCGAGCCCCTCCCGGCCTCGCAGGACACGTGGGGCCTCGTTCTATATCCCAGCACCTGGAGACTGCAGCGGGCTCCCTGGACCGTGCCGGAGCCATCGTCTTGCTTCCGGGCCTGCAGGACGGATGCTGCAGGGTCTCCTCGAAAGCAAACCCCGGACGTCTCTCCTGCGGCAGGCAGGGCAGGGGCACCGCGCCGCCACGCCGTCCCCACCGCGGCGCTCGCCAGTTGGTGCCCGGGCCAGGGCAGCCTCCCTGGAGATCTCCTTTCTGGAAACCGGAGAAGCTTCGGCGCTGCCCCCACCGGCTCCCCGGGCAGCAGGGAGGTGCTGCTGTCAGCCCAACACCTGCAGCTCGGCCCCGGCTGTCAGCCCGCTAACTATTCCCGTCCGCATCGCTTGGCTCTCTGCCTCGGGAGCAACGAGATCCCGGCGCCAGCGATGTGCTGGTGAGAGCAGGGGGGGGGGGTTCGAGCTGGGGGGAGGATGCCGGCGCCGCGTGGCTGGGCCGGGAGGGCAGCGGGGGGCAGCCAGGGCTCAGGGACCCCCCCCAGCTCCACGCTCCTTGCAGAAGGGTCGGGATGCAGGAGCTGTTGCTTGCACCCCTAAGCCCCCGGTGGTCTGCGGTGTGGGTTCGGTCCTGGACTCTCTCTGCCCGGGGGTTACGGCTGGTTTCCCAAGCCTGCTTTCAGCCAGCAGCTCCGTTGGCAGCGTGTCCCACTCCTGGCCGGCTCACCGGCACTGTCTGCTGTCTGGGGGAACTTCTTCCCTTCCCTTCTCTCCTCCCTTTGCTTGGCAAATGGCCCCGAGCAATAAACGGCCCCGTCAGCCAGGTGCTGTGGGAGAGGCAGGAGTGGCCAGGCACGGGCGTTCCTCCCCACGGAGGAGCCCCCACAGTGGGGTCAGGTGGCAAAAAAGGGGATGCTCCCCTCCACACTGGGTCCCCGGGGACATCCAGGACGCACCCCACGAGGGATGTCCCCTCTCCCCGTCCCCTTTGCATCCCTCCATAGGATGCCAGCCCCGTTACGGGAGCTTGGCACCGTTCTCTTCCAAGCTGTCCCAAAGAGCAGCCCCGGCACCGTGCCTGCAAAACCGCAGCGGTGCTTCCCTGGGGGGGGCACAGCAGCGTGGGACCGTGAGCGGCAGGACCCCTGCGGGTCCCCAAGCCACCCTAAGCTCCTGGTGGGGGGCTTCTTAGGGACAAGTGGCGGCTATGTCACGCGTGGCAGCTCCGCCACGAGTCCCGGCCTCGTCCAGGGGCCTCTGGATGAGGCTGTGGTTCTGGCAGCCCCCCACCAATCCCCCCCCCCCCCGTGGGTCGTGGTCCCCGTGGATGCGGTTTTGGCCCGGGTTGGGGCTCCCCCACACGCAGCTCGCCCGGCGGACACGAGGTGGTGCTGCCGCTCGCTCGGCTGCGCAGGGATGGGGATGGGAGACGGGGACGGGGACTGGGACTGGGAGGGAGACGGGTCCCGAAGCTGAACCCCGTCCTTGCCCCCCAAGACCCCTTGCCCCCTTGCCGCCTCCGGGAAGGGGCCGCGGAGCCGCCCGGCTGCTCGCTCGCCGTGCCGCAGGGTGCGAGCGGTGCTGAATCGGTCCAAATTTGTGGATTTTTTTCCATACACGAGCTTCTGGCGTCCTCGGGTGGGAGCAGGGCTCGGCCGTATGCGCACCAAGAGAGCGTCGGCATCCGGAGAACAGCCCCAAGCTGGTGGCTGAGGTGGGAAAAGGGCTGGGAGGAGGCCGTTCCCCCGGCACCGCAAGTGGAGAAACTGAGGCACGGAGCCGTTTGGGTGCGCCGTGGGTACAGAAGAGCTTCAGGGACTTCAGGGCTCACTGCAGGGCTGCTTAATGGGGCTGCTTAATTAGTTCCGCAGAGTGGGCACGGCAGATCCGTGGGGCCGTGGAAGTGCAAAGGCAGAAGTGGAGGCAACTGGAAGGGGAACCTCATCACAGGGTTCCCCACCCAAAAAAAACCACCTCCGTGGGGCTGAAACCACAAGGCTGCGAACCCCAGCCTGCAGCCACGGGGCGGTTGGCAAGAGGCAAACAAAGAGGTTGGCACCGAGCTGGGCCACCCCACGACCTGTCATTAATTACCAGCGAGGGCAGGAAGGCCCATGGGGCAGCTCAGCCTCCCCTGCTTGGGTTGGGCCCGAGCCGAGGCACCTTTGCATCCCGTTTTTCCTTCGATGTCAGTCCTTTCATTTCCAGCCTCCGCTGCCTTTTACGGCCAAAAACCCTGAAGAAAACGGGATGATTCCCGGCGCACGGTCGCCCGGTTGCTCCCAAATGCCAGCTCCTCCGGCCCCATCCTCAGCACAGCAGGGGACACCAGGCAATTTTTTTCCCTCGTTTTTATTTATTTCTATATTTTTTTTCCCAAAGCACAGAGGCTGTGGGGCTGGGCTGGAGCAAGGAGGTGCCAAACCCCGCCGGGATGCACCGCGCCGTGCCCTGACCGCTGCCTCCCACTGCTTCGTGCCACCGCCCGCCTTCATTTCTGCCTCCAAGCCTGTTTCTTTTTCTCTTTTAATCTGCGGGACTACCCCGGCACTTCCGCTCCGCACTATTTTTAGGCTGGTTTTGCAGCAGCGAGGTGAATCCCAGCAGCCCACAACAACCCAGCAGTGCTGGCAGGGAGAGGAGGCAGAACCGTGACGGAGAGAGCGGCCGCCTCGCAGCCAGCACGGGCTTGGGGCGCTGCTCTCTGAGCTTTTCCAGCTCTTTTTGGTCCCACTTTCAGCTTTCCTCTGCAGCTGCAGGGATTGCAGCTGGACGAGGACGGAAAGCAGGGGCGGAGATTTCCACCTCACCGTGGTTCAGGGTGGAAAGAGGCGAACACCGTGGTTTGATGAGCTCAAAGTCTGGCACGTTTCAATGCCCGAGGAGTCGGTTGCTGCAGGAGACCGGGGTGGCTGAAAGGACAAACCGGCTGGAGAAAGGGATGCAGGGTGGTTTTCGGAGGACTTGGAGAGTTTGTGAAACATCTCAGCCTTCGGAAGGCCTCGAGCTGCTGATAGCTGGGGGCGCTGGGGCTTCCTTCTGCCAGGGGCACCCGCTCTGGGTAGGGGCTGCAGGGGGGACGCTGCTGGGAACCGCAGGGCGCATCCGCCCCGTCCCATCTGGGCTGCTGCTGCTGCGATCCGAGCTGACAGGGCTGGGACCAGGTCCTGTCCTTGCCACCAGCCCCTCTCCAGGGCTGCAGGAGGGAGTGAGCGATGCTGCTCCGCTGCGGGGCACCCTGGCCTCGCACCGCCTCCGGTAAAAGGGGGTTTTATCCCAGGTATATATCCTGTGGCTGTGTCCGTGGGCGAAAGGGAAACCAGGAGAAAGGGGCAGGCTGAGCCCTGCGGGTGTCCTTGATCCTCTCCAGCCCCGTCCTGCGCAGAAATCCCCTCTGGCACCTCTTACAGTCGATGAGCTGCCGCCGCAGTGGGCTGCACGTCCCGCCGGGCTCCGCCGCTTCGCGTGCGAGGGCGAGCTGGTGCCTCTCGCCTGGGGGGAACCCTCCACGGCCCCACAGCCCACGGCCCAGCCCTGGCCGTGCAGGATGTGGCTGCTCGAGGCTTTTTTATGGCACCTTTTTATAATAGGGAACACGGCCAGGAACCACCGGCAGCTGTTCCCCTTTTTTTTTTTTCGCAAAGCCTCTGGTCCCCCCTAACCGCAGCAGCGGGCAGCAGCGCTTAATCCAGAGCATCACCCAGGTTCCCCCCAGTTTCCCCAGGTGCCTGAGCAAACCGCATGGGGATTTTAACTCCTTTCAGCCCCCTGGGGTGCGGGTGCCGTTCCCGAGCTGGCATTTAGCGGGGACACGTCCTGGGCTGGGACGCGTGCCTCCGTCCACTGCCCCACACCGGCCTGGGCTGCCGCCAGCTCATTGTGCTTGCCTTTCCTGTGCGCGCCAAGCTCGCTGCTTGGGGCAGGCGGAGAGCAAAAAAAATGTCCATTAAAATATTTGTGACCCCAGCCCGGTGACGCTGGGGCGGGGGGGGGGGGGCTCACGGGGAGGAGAAAATGTGGCTTGCTCAGGGTTTTTTTCACTCCAAAACTTGCTGCTTGCAGTGAAATGGGATCTTTAGGGTGGATGCATGCGTGGTCTGCGGACTTGATGGGAAACGGTCTGATCCTGCTCTGCAGGAACGACCCTCAGTGAGGCTGGGAGGGGACAGAGGAGCTCAGGGCACAGCTTTCATCCCCGCCAATCCCCGGCACACTTGGTGGGCGCCGGCCGGATCAGGGGGCAGCGGAGCGATGCGCCGCCAAAGCAGCTTTTCCTTTAAAGCCCTGCCCTCGCGGGGAGCCGTGAGATGCATTTTCCATCGAGCTGCTGCATCCTCGCGGCTTGGCAGCCCCGCCGCAGCCCCAGCATTCGGGGTTTGGCAAGCACCAGGGAGCACGGAGCCCCCGCCCTGCTGCTTCGGGGGCCTCTGCTGCTGTGCCCTTGGGTCCCTGCGCCCTTGGGTCCCCGTTGCCTTGCGGGGTGGGGTTCAAAGCCTGGGTTTTGGGATGCTTTTCGCCCGCTCTGCTTCTGAGAGCAAAGCACAGGGCTTGTAGGAGACACGGAATTCCTCTTGGCCAAGCAGGCGCAGCCTTTCCCATCCCAAGCAGATCAGGGGGGACTTTTCCCGTTGTCCCAGGGGGACACGGCGGCGATGGGGACCCCGTGAGCCTCAGCTTGCCCCTGCAGAGCCCTGACCCCTTGCTCGGCACATCCGTCTCTCCACCCTGCTCTGCTCTAACGCCTCGGCAGCTCTCAGGGTGTTGTGCAGAGCGGGCAGGAGCAGGATTCGAGTGGCTCTGCGGCTCCTTTGCCTCTTTCATCGCTGCTGCTGCCGCTGGCAGAGCGCACCCACCAGCGCTGCCCCGGCCGCTGCTCGCTGCAAGTTTGGGCTCTCTCAACAAATAGAGCTGGTAAATCTATTAATTTTACAGCTCTAATTGATGTATTGCCGTAATTACCTTTTATAACAAGGCAATTAAACCCTATTAAAGATTATTAGCTAATTAAAACTCCTCTGTACACACACGCAAAACCCCCTTATGTGGGTGGATTGCTGGGGGGGTGCTGGGCCCTTGCAGGTCAGCGCTGAGCATGGTGCGAGGGGATGGGGTGGGACATGGGGCAGGGAGAGCCGGGTCCCCTCCTGTCCCCTGCACTGCATCGCTCGTTAGCCTTGGGCAGGTCCCTGGCTGTAGGGGGGGGGACCCTGCACAATCCCAGCCCCGTGCCGGGAACAAACCTGGGGGCTGGGGAGGTGGTAACGGGGTGGCTGGGATGCGGGTGGCAACGTCCTGTTGGCTTGGAAGGGGAGAATCCCCGCGTGGAGATGTTGCGTGCCTGCCTGGAAAGGGAAGAGCTGGGGCCCGGAGTGCGGGGAGCGCCTCGGCAGGAGCAGTTGGAAGGCAGCTGGAGGTTGGTTTGGCTCCGTCCTGGGTTGCAGGTGGCAAAAAAAACCTGCAGGGTGTGGGAAATGGGTCCCAGCGTCCTCCGACAGCACCAGAACTGGAGAGCAGCAGGAAAAACTTTGGGAAAAGGCAGCTGAGAGGCAGCCCGCAGGGCTGGCCCCACGGCACGCTGCCGTCCTGCGCTGTGCCGTGCAGGGTGCCCTGTGCAGCCCTTGGAGCAGCGGCGCGTTTTTTTTTTTTTTTTTTCAGGCCCAAAAGCTTTGGGGGCGGAAACGGGGCTGAGATTGCAGGGCTGCGAGTGCCTCCTGCCTTCCGAGTCACGGGGGAGGCTGCAGCCCTGCCCGTCCCCCCCTTGTTAGGGGATGTCTCGTCCCGGCGCAGGCGAGGCCGTGCGGCTCCGTGCGTGGGGACCCCTGCGCCCAGAGAGGATTTGCAGGGGTGCACCCCAAGGGAGTGTGCGGCCGCGTCCCAAGCAGCACCCTGCCTCGGTGCCCACCCTGCCGCCCCAACCCCAAAACCCCTCCTGAGCGCGTCCCCGGGGCCGTGAAGCACGGGAGCAGACTGGGATCCCCGTGGGACACCGGGAGCAAGGGGACGGCGGCGCCGGTGACCCTTGGCTGCGATTTCCAGCTCTTGCCCAAGCCGGTCCCTCCGTGCCTTCCCCGCGGCTGCGCTTTCCCACGTGAGATCGAGCAGCCTTTAACCCTGCCGCCCTGAGCCCAGGGGATGCTCCGGACCCCGGCGCCCCCTTCCCAGCTCGGAAGCCCCAGGGGTGGGGGTACAGCGCTGCCCTCCCAACCCCAGTTTTTTTTTTAAAAAATCGCACAACGCTGGGGAGCGGACGGCGGCTGCTTGCATCCCACACTGCCCCGCGGCTTGGCCGCCGCCGCACCCAGACCCCGCCTTCGGCAGCGAGGCCGCGGGCGTCCCGGGGGGGGCTGCGAGCCCCTCAGCCCCCCTACTGCCATCCCCATCCGTGGCCACATCCCCTGAGAGCAGCGCCAGGTCCCGCGGGGCGCTGGGCTGGGTCCCACGTGGCCCTCGCTCCCCCCCCGCGTGTGCGTGGAGAAGGGGGCGGCTGTGCAGGGAAAGCCCCCCCCCCGCTGCACCATGCACCCAAGGGTGCCGCTGGGTGCACGGAGAGCCCCCGGGGACGTTCGCTGCCCTGACACCCTCCCAGGGACAGGGAAGGGGGGGGGGGGG
>NC_048917.1:1149452-1170826 GCF_011077185.1 Oxyura jamaicensis | reverse complement strand
CCCCCCCCCCCTCCCCTTTCTCGGTCGCTGCTGGCGGTGACTCATCAGTGCCGGATTAATCATTCATAACGAGCACGCGCAGGCGTGCGCCTGTTTTCCTCTGTTGCTCCTGTTGCTGCGTGAGTCATTCCCGGCCTGCCCGTGGCTTCGCCGCACTTCGGCGACTTTGGAAAGGGAATCAGGCTGGACTGCGAGCTGGGCAGGATGGGCTGGGCTGGCCGCACCTCCTTTTGGGGGTGCGCAGCTCCTTTTGGGGGTGCGCAGCTCCTTTTAGGGGTGCACAGCTCCTTTTGGGGGTGCGCAGCTCCTTTTAGGGGTGCACAGCTCCTTTTGGGGGTGCGCAGCTCCTTTTGGGGGTATGCAGGGGTTGCCCCCCCCAGCCCGATCCCGCTGCTGCACGGTGGCACCCGTCCCCTGCGGGAGGGACAAAGTCTGCAGAAGGAGCAGCCCCGAGGAGGGGGTGGGGACAGCCTGAGCCCCACTCCAGCCTGGGTGGCAACTGGGGCGTCCGGGAACTGGGGATACTGGGAGAACAGTTGAGACGGGGGAGTGGGGGGGGGGAGCTGGGCTCAGCTGGTGCTTGAAATTTGGGGGACATTAAAACCCTAGCGCAGGGAAATTGGGAGAAAGGATAAAGCTGGGGGTGGCTGCAGCCAGGGGGGGGGCTGGGAAAGGGGTGCAGCTAGTGCTGGGGAAACTGGGGGAGCACCAAGAACTGCACCCCCTTCTCCAGGGGGGTCCCCTGATGCCCCAAGGGCTCGGGGGTTCCCCCAGGCAGCGGAGTTCTGCGTGACCGGCTGCCTTGCGCTTGAGTTGCCCAGCGGTGTCCTAGGGTCCCCGTGCTTTTGGGTCTCCAGAGCCCAGTTTTGGGGTGCTGGAGGGTCTGGTGCAGCCCAGAGGTCCCACAGCAGGGGTACCCCAAGACCCTGCAGCACCCCAGGACCCCCGCCAGCTGTCGGGGTGCTGCCTGCCCCGTGCCAGGGTGCAACAAGAGCCTGGCACTGCCCAGCCGGGTTCTCGGGGAGCTGCTGCCGTGCGCTGGGAACGTGTGGGGCTCGCAACGGGTTGCCCACCCCAGAGCTGCTCTCCCAGGGCTGTTTTTCCTAGGGATGCTTTTCCAGCCATTCCCAAGCGAAGCCGTGGCCTGACGCAAGCGGGCTGTCTCCACCCCGGCCCGGGTAACTCCACCCTCCTCCTCCTCCTCCTCCTCGCAGCCCCTCCTCGCGGTGCACAGCCCAGCTGGGATATAAGCAAGTCACTGGGAGGACCGGGGGCAGCCGAGACAGCCGGGTGGGTCGCGTGGGACCCGTGCCGTGTCCCGTGCCGTGTCCTGTGCCGTGTCCTTCGCCTCAACGCCGGGCACCATGGCGACGCCTGGGCAGAAGAGGAGCACCCGCAGCGGGGCTTCGGGGACCCCCTTGTCGCCCACCCGCATCACCCGCCTGCAGGAGAAGGAGGACCTGCAGGAGCTCAACGACCGCCTGGCCGTCTACATCGACAAGGTGCGCTCGCTGGAGCTGGAGAACGCCGGCTTGCGGCTCCGCATCACCGAGTCGGAGGAGGTGGTGAGCCGCGAGGTGTCGGGCATCAAAGCCGCCTACGAGTCGGAGCTGGCGGACGCCCGCAAGACCTTGGATTCGGTGGCGAAGGAGAGAGCGAGGCTGCAGCTGGAGCTCAGCAAAGTCCAGGAGGAGCACAAGGAGCTGAAAGCCCGGTGAGCGCCCGGGGCTGCGCCCGTCGGGGAGCGGGGAGGGAGGCAGGGGAGATCCAGGACGGGCAGGGATAGGGGAAACGCGTGACCTGGCTGGAGCGGGGGCCGGGAGAGGAGGGGAATTTCTCCCGGCATTCCCGCTCCGTCTCGCAGCGCCATCTTCGCCCCGGGGTGGCCGGGATGCCCTTGGAGGGTGGTGGGGAACCGGGGCTGGTCCGACGCTGGTCGGGTGCTGAGCTCGCGGCCCCTCGGCGTTCGTCATCTTGGAGCTGTTCCGAAGCGCGATCCTGCGCAAGCGGTGCCAGCCAGCTGGCTCCGTCCTGCCCACAGACCTCGCCTGCTCGTCCTATTTTCCTCTGCTGTCTTTGGCACCGGTTAAAGGACCTGCTCCGGTTTTGTTTGCCTTAACCCTCCCTGTGCCGAGCTGTCCCCGCTCGGCGGGGTCCCGCCTGCCTTGTGCCACGCTCCAGGTCTGCTTCAAGGCTCAAATCCTTCCGACCACTTTCCTGTCGGGTTTGTGTCCCTCCCTTCCCTGCCATGGAAAATGCCCCCTGCCTCCTGCTGCTGTCAGTTGCTGCTGCTCTCCCCTCCTTGGGGCTGTGGCAGGCACCCAGCCTGGGTCCCCCCAAGAGATGGGGACCAGCCCCTGGCTTCCCCCTGGCTCCGCCAGCCCCCGCACCCGAACCCGGAGGCACCGGGGCCGTGGCTCCCCGTGGGTCCTTTTCCTCTCCAAGGCAGGGTTTCGGGCTGGGCGATGGCCAGGCGACATCCCTATTCCTCCGACTGCTCTTTTGCCTCTTTTACTGGACACCTCATTTTGAGCCCGATAGGCTAACGAGGCTAAAATTAACTTCTTCAGAATATGCCATAAATAATCAACCTACTGGGAAGGGAGTGACTGCGCAGCCTTCCACAGCTGCCTCTGAAAACCGTGCAGCATTTTATATTTAGCTTTCGGTTTCCCGTGCGCTGCCGCGGCTCCGTCCCCAGATAAGGGGGCTGCACCCGTCCTGCGTCGGGCTGCTCGCTGCCTGCCGGATCCCTGGGATCTGGGATCGCGTGGGGAGGGCACGGCCGTGGGCTGGGAGCTGCTGAGATGCGGAGCTGAGCTGTCGGAAAAAGCTTCTGCTGCCTTATGCAAGCCCCGAACTATCTTGGCTGCGATCTCTCGAGGGCTGTGCCTGGAAAAAATGCCCGGCGTGCAGCCGTCCCCACGCCGCCTGGCTGGGAGTGGCGTGCTCAGCCTGCCTGGCCGCACAGCGAAAATATGTTTGGTTTTGTCCTGAGTGGGGCCGTGCTCCCCAGGCGCCTGGAAAGCACTCCCTCGAGGAGTGTGGGGGGGAGGGGGGGGGAGAGGTGGTTCCTGGTGAGCAGCTCTGGGGTTTCGCTGGGTTTTCGGAGGACAGGTTGCAGTTGCGGTTCCCGAAGAGCAAGGCGCTGTTACGTGTCGCCTCTGAGTCCCAGCGATGAGATGGGAACAGCTCCGTGCAGGGAAGCCGGTGCTGTCCCTCGCGTGCTGGCTGCATCGGGACCTCTCCTCGTATCCCCACCCCCAATAAAAAAAATCCCCCGGGGGGGCTGCAAGTCAGCCCTGGGGCGCCTGCCCCGCCGGTGGCACCCGGCACATCCTAACGGGGCCCGTGCCGCGTATCTCCAGCGGGGCAGGCGCCCCGGTCCCCATTATCAGCGCCCACAGCCCCGCCGCAGCCCTCGCTTGGGGTTGTCTGGGCTGTGCAGGGCCGGGGGGGCGGCGAGCCGAGCCCTGGGCAGGGTGCCCGGCATGGCTGAGTCACCGGGGGCTCCGTGCCGGGGGGGGGGGGGACACTCACGAGGCGAGGGTGTGCAAGCCCTCGCCCTTGGGTGCGCGAATGGAAAGGGATGCTCGCGCTGCGGTGATGCACCCAAGGGTCCTGCGGGCTCGGTGATGTTGGGGGTGCCAGCGGCTGCTCCGTGGGGTCCGGTGACACCGCTGTCCCCGGCGTCTGGGCTTCCCTCTCGGCTCCCAGCCCGCTATGGGGCCGGCTGCGCTGCGTGCGAGGCGCGGGGTGCGGCGAGGACAGCCCGTGTGTGACTCACGGGCGCTGGCAATGCCTGGAGACTCCCTTTTTTATTTTTTTATTATATTTTTTTTCCCAGAGCCATGTGGCGAGCCAGGATTGGGCCAAAAAAAGCACGGTGTTCGGGGTGTCACCGGTGTCCCCAGCCTGCGCTGCTGGGGGTCTCGTGGGGCACGGGGTCCCTCTGGAGCAGGGTCTGCCCATCAGCCCCTGGCTTGTGGGGTGCAGACCGTTTGTAAGCCCCCATCAGGGAGCACAGGGAGGGTACGGATACAGCCCTTGGGTGCCCCAGGAGAGGAGCCCGCAGGTTTCCAGAGCCCCACGGGCGAGGGCCGGCTGTGCCGCAGACAGCTCCCTCTGAAACAGGAACCAGGCCCTTGTTAGGAGTGCGGCTGATGAGCGATGGCTTCCTGAATTGCAGCCCCTAACCCGATTAAGTCGGTGCCTTGGCAGCGCCTCCTCCTCCACGGGTCCAGATCTCATCCCAGGCCTTAATGAGGGGAAAAAATAATAATAATACTAATCATCTCCCGTCTTCTGAAGCTGGCGAGGGGGGACGCTTGCTAAAGGCAGAGCAACGATGCCCCGGTGGCAGAGCTGGAAGGGGCTGGGGTCACCCCTGCAGCCGCTCCCAGTTCCAGCCCCGCAGGTGGCACAGGTGGAATTTGCCCTGTGCGACGCTGGGGTGGATTTTGCCCACAGTGGGTTTTTCCTGGTGCCCCCTGAGGCCGGTGGAGATCGAACGCAGCCACGTACCCGTGAGCTGGTGCTGCCCGTGCCGCACAGCCGCGGCTTTCTCCCGGAACATTTTGCGTGGGGAGAAACCTCCAGCTCGGGGGCTGCTTCCCCTGATCCCGCAGAAGCCGGGAGCGGGACCTGCCCTTTGGAGCACACAAAGAACCGCTTGTGCGGCACCCCCGATGCTTGCAGGGAGCCGGCGGCGCCGCGCTGGGGCTGCCCCAAGCCCCCAGCCCCTCCCGGGTGCCTCTGCCCACACTTTGCCACCGATTCCCGGCTCCAGGTCCCCGGCGCTCATTTCATTTCCCACCCACACCTTTCCTCGGCCTGGCCGAGGGGCTCTGCGGCAAAACCCCCGCTGCTCCGAGGCTGACGCTTGCTTTAGCCCGTGGCTACTTGTGTTCCCAGCAGCGCGGGGGGTTATTTTCCACCCGCACAAGCACCCGTCCCCCTTCGCTCCCAGCTCTCTGCGCGGTCAGCAGGCGGAGGAAATCGCCTCCTTCGGCGCTTTCGTTTTGCAGCTCCGCTCCCGTCGCCGCCGCCCGCCTGTTGCCCTAACCAGGGATAAGCAGGACAGGAGGAAATCCTGTCGCCTTCAACGTTTCTCAGCCCCAGAACCGAGGGCTAAAGAGGAGCAATCGCAGAGGAACGGGGCTGGTTCTGGCACGGGGCTGCAGCTCCTCGCTCGGGAAAGCGCCCACCCCGCGCAGCGGGTCCCAGCCCGCCCCGGCCGCGCTTGCTGCCACAAGTGTTTTTCAGCCTCGCGCACGTCACTTCAGCTCTCTGGATCCCATTAACGCCGAAATTTCAGAGCCTGGCGGCAGCGCGAGCCTCTTCCTGGAGCTGCGCTCGGCAGAGGCACGCGAGGGGAGTTGGGGTGGGGCCGCCGGGCTCCTGCCAGCTCCTTTATTTTTTTTATATATTTTTTTTTTCCTTAAATTTGTGCCCGTTGGGAGCTGCAGTTTCCTTCCCTGCTGCTGCCAACCGGGACAGGAGGAAGCCACCGGAGCTCTCCTTTGGGTCCTGTCCAAAGCCAGGGCTGGCACGGGAAGGGTCCCCAGGGAACCCGGGGGGGGGGGGAAAGGGGGTTGGGAGCTGGGAATCGCCCCCAGCCCTGGCTGCAGCCCCCTTCCCTGCGCTCCGTTTGTGCCGTCCGTTAAGCCCGTCGGCTCGGCACGCTTCCGAGCAGCCGAGGCGTGATGTGGGTTGGCTGCCCACCTGCCCTGCTTCTCTCCGCTCCCAGCTGAGAGCTGAATGGCCCCAGTGTGAGGCCGAACAACTGCTGGGGGTGCCTGTGCTCCCCCCCCGGCCGCGGCGGGCAGCTGCAGCTCCTGCGGTGCGCCCCGGGGGCTGCGGGGACTTGGGAGAGGCTGCTGGGGTGGAAAGTTGTTGGTTGAGGTACATCGAACCCACCCCGCAGACACCACAAAACCCAGCTGGGTTCAAGGCTCCTCAGTTCCGGGTGCTGCTGAGTCAACACCCAGCCTGCGCCTTGGTTTAGTGCGAACCCGTTTCCTTTCCTCGTTGACAGAGGCAATGGGGTGCTGAGGCAGGGTCTTTGAGCTCATTCAGGCGCGATGTTCTCTGCACCGCTCGGGGGTTCGGAGCTGAAAAGTGTGTTTTTGGCAGGACAAAGTCCCCCAACGGTGTGGGCAGGGAGCGCGGCGTGTGCCCGAAACCTCACTTCACGTGGCTCAATTACTGGGGTGCGGCGCCTCAGATGATGGTGCCATATCCGTGCCAAGAAACGCCGGGGTTGGGTCCAGGGCTTTCCTGGAGCTTTCAAATTCTTTCATCAGGGCGGCGAGCAGCTCCCAAGCAGGTCTCCCAGGGGGTGCATCCGACAGCGGGGCCGCCCCGGCCACTTGCTCCGGCTCCTGCTTCCAACCTCCGTGTCCTCGCCCTGTGCCCACCCCGGGGCTCCCCGCCGAGGCTTGGATGGAGGCTGAGCACATCAGCCCCACTTTGGAGGATTTATTTAACAGCACTTTGGTGATGCTCTTAAAAAGCCCTGGCTCTGACCCACCCAGATAACAGCCCAGGCTCTCTCTGTGGGTGTTTAAACCCCGGCCTCTGCAGGGCTGGGAGGCAGGAGGAGGCACGGAGCGGGGCTGTGAGTCACGCTGAGCCGCCAGCCTCGGGGCTGAGGCAGGGCGCAGCTGGGCTGGGCTCCTCTGCCTCTTCGGGAGGCCCCGGCCACTCCATCAGCCACGCTCGCCTGCCCTTTCCTTCCTGGTGCCACGGCAGCTCACGTACCGGGGGGGGTCCACCCGCTGCCAACGGGGTCAGTGGGGTGCAGGGACGTGGCCCCGCATGGCGTCGCGCCGGGCTCGCTCCCCCAGCTCCCCCTGTTAGCCCTAGGAGACATGAGGTTTGGGTTGGTTTGGTCTTTTGTTTTTTTTTTTTTTTTGCAAACCCAAGATTTTGTGCCAGCGGTTGAAGTGCTGGAGAGTTGACTCCTTGCTTTTGCAGGCTGGTTTGGCTGCGGGGCAGAGACACGAACCCGCGGCGTGCGTCCCGACTAGCGGGCGGCATCGCTTTGTGCGACCCAGCCTCGGCTCCTCTGCCCCGCTGCAGAAAGCTGCTGGGCTGGGGCTCCCGCTCTGCGATTTGCAGCGGCTCTTGCACTGACCATGGCCAGCTTTCAGCCTGGCGCAGCCACGGAGGTGTGCCGGGAGCATCTGCTGCGCTCTGCCGCTACCAGACGGCAGCGAAGCACCCGTGCTTGTCCTCGCCGCCGCTGCCTGGCTCCGCAGCCAGGTGCATTTTCCCAGTGCCACCAGATTCGGACCCTCCCCAGCAGACGCAGCGTGGCCAGGGGCAGTGACTCAGCTGCCAGAGTGGGCGAACAAGGCAGTTCCAGTGCGGCCTCGCTGCCTCCAAGTAAACCCGCCGTCGGCCTTGGGGCAGAGTAAACACCTCGCCTGCCTTTATCTGCGCCCCGGGAGCCCGCGTAGCAAAGCCTTTTGTTCCCAGGGTGATGGGTGGCAGCTGAATCCAACAATCCCCCGCATTGTTTTTTAAGCAAATGTTGCTCTCCGGAAGTTTTGCGTACCCAGATTTATGGAAAACGGGGTGAGCTGCTGGAGAGGAGAGCTCGAGCTCGCTCCCTGCTTTCCCTCTCCGGGGTCCTGCTCCCTTTGCTGGTCCGTGGGGCGCAGCCACCCTATTTGCCTGTTGGCGACCGCAGTTCCCGGTTCGCGCGGGGCCAGGATTTGCATTCGTGCCCCGCTGCTGCCCCACGTTGCCAGCTGCCACCCCAGCGCTCCCCGGTCCCAAAGATGTGTTTCAGGGGAGTGACTCAGCTCCCTTTTTTTACTTCATTTATAAGCCCTACCCTCGTAATCAACCCCCCAGAGGAAACTCTGGGAACGTTCGCTTTGTCTCCATCCTTTCGGGTGGTGGTTGGGGTAGCGCCATGTGCGTGACACGGCTGGCAAGCTGGGAAGGGATCAGCTGTAGTTTTCAGAGGAGTCAAGATGTTCAGGATTCTGAAGGCTTCGCTGCTTTTACAATGGGAACCACAAGTTTTCGCAGGCGTAGGAAACGGCCCTGCCTTTGGAAACCCCAGCTGGGTTTCTGAGCTGCAGATAACCCAGGGCTTGGTGGCAAAGCCAGGAATCGATAGGGAAATCCTGTCCTCGCTTTGCTTGCACGTCTCCGGATGGCACAAGGCGAGGCCACTGGCAGCACCGGCGGCTCTGGCAGGGCTGTGCGTGCTCCCCAGCACCGCTGCCTTCCGGCGGCTGATGCTCATTGCTCTTTCCCGGCTCTTTGCATCCCCTTGCATCCACCTCCTGAGGCTCGCTGCACCCTGCAGTAGTTAAAGCAGCGGTGGAAGGAGCTTCGCAGGCGGCGAGCCACCGGCAGACCCCTTTGGAAGTTGTTTTCCCAGCCCTGCACCAGGGTTGAGTGGCCACGGAGGATAAATCCTGCCCGTCCTCTGTGCAGGCGATTTATAGGATTTACACCTCCCGCAAACCCCATCCGTGGCCGTCGATCGTGCGGGGTGGGCAGCGAGGAGCCTGGCCCCCTCCCGACTCAGGGGTACCGGCAAAACCCCCCCTTTTCTAGCCAGCACTGCCACCAAAACCACGAGCCCTTCTGTTACTAGGAGGGCTCAGCCCAAACAGCACCATCGTCGCTCGGTGACTTGGGATTTCCATTTCGTGCCGCTGGCGAGGGCTGGGGTGAGTCATCGGCACTGGCGCACACAGACGGGAAAGGGAGCGAGTGACACCGGGGCTCCCAGCCGGCACGGGCTGCGCCGGGCTTTTCAGCAAGCTCGATGCTTTGCCAGCTTGTTTCCCCCCTTTTAAGTAGCAAGGGAGGGGAAAGAAACCCTCCAGCCCCCACTGCCATCACCCGCGTCGAGGTCTCAGAGCGTGAACGACCACAAATCGCTTCTTCCCCTGTTGTGAGAGGCGAGGTCCCCATCTTGTCCCCAGCACAGCAGTGGTTTGGGGTCATTTGGGGGATGCAGGGAAGGACCAGACCCCAGTCTGGGGCTGGGGAACGCCAGCTCTCATGAGACGTGAGAGCCGTTTGCTCTGGCCACGTGCAGCTGAGCCCTTTGGCCACAGGGACGAGCGTGCTTGGGTTGTGCAGCGTGGCTGGCACCAGCCCTGGCCCCGGGAAGGGATTTTGGCACCGCTGGTGCCGGCGGGTGGGGGCCATTTCCACGCAGCCTTGAACACGGCCGGCACCGGGATCCCCTGGCTGCCGTTTGGCACCGGGTTTGGTGCCTAACAGGATGCTGGCTGTGTGCAGATGTCGTCCTCCCTATACGTCGCGCTGGCTATTTACAGCTCCCTGCTAGGAGACCGGCCTGTGTTTATCCTGGTGATTTGGCGAAGGCCCCGCGGAGCGCCGATGAGTCAGGAGCTGGGAGAAGCGGCTCTGCCACATTCCCATTGCCCCACCGCAGAGGTTTTCCCAGCCCGCCTCTCCTCCCGCAGGCCCTGCCAGTCCCCCAGGATGCGGGGCAGATCCCTGGGATGGGGACAGATCCCTGGGGTGGGGACAGATCCCTGGGGTGGGGACAGATCCCTGGGGTGGGGACAAATCCCTGGGGTGGGGACGGATCCCTAGGACGGGGGACAGATCCTCGATGCCGGAGGCAGCGCCATGCACAGCAGCAAACCCAACGGTGGGGCAGAGCAGGTTTCCTGGGTCCTCCCCATCACCGGGTCCTTCACCAAGCTCCCTGGGCACGCCGTGCTGCTCCGTGCCTCAGTTTCCCCACCCGTAAGCCTTTCCTGGCACAGCCTCGCGGCGGGGCTGCGCGGCGAGGGGAGAAGCCGAAGTCCCCAGGGATTTGCAGATGCGCAGGAGATCGATAGACGGGCGGCAGGAGCCAGCACGAGCCCACGAGCTCCCCGGGGCTTGGCTCTGTCCCCGGGGTGGGGCGTCTGCGATTCGGAGGCGGGGGAACGCCCGCTTCTCCCACTGTGCTGGGCCCCTTCCAGCGCGCCGAGCGGGAGCTGCTCGGTCCGTGGGAGCAGCCCCACGCTTCTGAAACGTCTTGCGGTGATTTGTCTGCGCCGGGGGAAACCAAAGGGTGTTTCCCGACGTGGGCTTAGCGGGGCTTTTGGCTCGCCGGCCAGCCCAAAGCCGTTTGCCTCCCGTGAGCCCCGACGGCTCCAAACTCTCTCAGCCTTTCCAGAGGGGAGCCCGGAGCCTCTGGGCTGAGCGTTGGGCCGGGATTTGGGGGGAGCAGCAGCGGAGCTGTGCCTGCACATGGGGACCACGCACCCTGGGGCCCCTTCGGCCGCAGCCCGCTGCGAGGCCGGCGTGTCAGCTCTTCCCCATGTCTGCGCTAAGCACAGGCAGAGCAGATCCAACTTTCCATTAATGTTTGCATTTTCTGGCAGCTCAGCTGCAATTTTTTTTTTTTTTTTCCTCCTCCTTCCTGCTTTTAATGGCTAAAAATAAAAATGTCTTGAGGCCCCTTCTCCTTCCATCTTTTCTCTCGAGACATTTGTTTCTTGAGGATTTGGTGCCTCCGTCGCATCTTTCTGCCCTCGGCTTTGAGAAATGCTTGTTTTTACTCGCTTGGCTCTCCGTGCACGGGGGACTGAGTGCTGCGGGACGTGGAGCCCAGGTCTCCCCACCGCAGTCTCTCAGCCCTTCGGAGTGCACCCGCCCTTCCCTGCTGGCTGGTGGAGAATTTGGGGTCTTTCAGGCTCCTGTGGGCAGGATGGGGAAACTGAAAGCACCCTCCGTGGGGATGGGAGGACCATCCCCTCTTGTCTCCCCGCTTAGGAAAGTGGGAGCAGCGCAGCTGCCATAAGCGTTCTTATTTTTAGCCCGCTGTCAGCTGGAGCCGAGAGGCTGCAGGGGAAAGAGCAGCACCCGTCGGGAGGCAGCGGCCATGAGGGGCTGCGTGGGGTGAGGGAACCCCAAACCCTGGCTGGGCTGGAGCAGGGGCAAGCTGGGTACAGGGGGGACCTCACCCAGAGGTGCCGGAGTTTTGGGGAGTTGCTCAGGTCCCCCAGAGCCTCATGGCCCAGACTGGGCTCCGAGCTCCCCTCTCCACTCTTCTTCAGCCTCACCCAGAATGATGGTAGGAGGTTTTCGGGACAAGTGTTTTGTTCTCAGGTCTTCTGGGATTTACCTCGGGGCTCTCCAGGCACCAGCAGGTCCTCCCCTGAGCCCTGCGGCCCTCCTGGTCCCTCGAGAGCAGAGACCTGTTAATCATTGTGCAGACGCGAGCGTGACCATTCACTTAGCATTGTCCCCTCCCTATTTCTATTATTGATGGTGCCCGTGGTGTCCCCTGAAGAGCTGTAGGCTGCAGGACATGCCCGGCCCTGCACCCGAGCAGCCCAAGCAGTGCCTGAATCGGTGCCTCAAAGGAAGAGCAAAGAGCTCCAGATGCAAAAAGAGAAGGGAAAGCTCTCCCCGGAGTTAAGCAGCGATTAACTCGATCGGGGGAAGCGGGATTAAACCGTGCCAGCGGTGGCCGGGGAGCCAGCCACGCTGGCTGCGAGGGCGAGCTGCTGCCAGCTGGGAAAGCTCAGCCTCCAGGGGTGTTTGTGCTCAGCCGCGGAGGCTCGGGCTCCGCTCCCAGATGGCATTTTTGTCCTATGAGTCACTGGCATGGAAGGAGCCTGGTGGTGGTGCGCAGGCAGAACCCTCCGGCACAGCGCTTGGGCGGCCGGCCCTGGCAAACCGGGCCACAAAATGGGGAGCCGGGGGGACTGCAGGCTTGTGGGGCTGCTCGAGCGTGGCCGGGCTTTAAGCGGTGTAAAGGTCTCCGAACAACGTTCCGGTGCTCAGCTGGCAGAGCAGAAGGAAACGCAGGAAAATCTGCTTTGGCTGGGAGGTGTCGGGGTCACCGGTCCCTGCTCGCCCCAGTGCGGAGGGAGGCGAACGGCTCCTCAATGCCTGGCTCTTGGTGATCCCCGTCCTGCCCGGGCCAGATCCTGCAGCTGGGGCAGGCTCAGCGCCGTGTCTAACTTTACCCATGATCTAATGGCGTGGGCGCACGCTCACTGCCCCGGGAATGTCCGGTGGTGCTCGCCGGCACGTGGCCATCGCTCGCCCATCGTGGGGGCCACCGCGGCCGGCCCCGTCCCTCGTGCACCCCGCTTGGTGGGCAGCGGGGGCTCCGCTGTCAGGAGCCGATGGTGCAAACTTGGCGGTGTCGACGCCCGCCCCTCTGGATGCTGCAGCAAAAGCCCCGAACCTTTTCTTTTTATAGACCTGACCAAAATAGCGCCGGGCTGCCTTCTGCTTTGCTCGGCTCAGGTTCCCCGGCTCCGCAGCGATGCGCCTGGTGCCTGCGAGAGCCGGCCTTGACCTTGCTGGCAGAGGGCTTGGAGTCAAGGGGAAAAGAGGGGGGACACGGGTGGCACCCCCCGGCACCCCCTCCCCCGGCCCCGCCGGCTCAGCCGGGCGCGCAGTGACCCCTAGCGGGGGCGCGCAGGGCGCGCTCCGGCCTCAGTCCTGCGGTGATGCTGGGGGGCAAGCGGAGGGGCGCAGCAGCTGCAGGGTGGTCCCCTCCTCGCCAACGCTTTTCTTGGCTCCTCGCAGGAATGCCAAGAAGGAAGGGGACCTGCTGTCCGCCCAGGCGCGCCTCAAGGACCTGGAGGCTCTGCTCAACTCCAAGGAGGCCGCGCTCTCCACCGCCCTGAGCGAGAAGAGGAACCTGGAGTCCGAAGTGCGGGACCTGAGGGCACAGGTGGCCAAGGTGAGCAGCGGCAGCCCTGTCCCCATCCACCTCAGGGACCCCTGCAGCCGTCCCCCGTGGGCTGGGACTGTGGGGTGGAGGTGGGAGGCGCTGGAGGCCGAGCCAGGCTGGCCCCGGGAGCAGGCAGTGACGGTCCCTCTCTTTTCACAGCTGGAAAGCGCCTGTAACGAGGCCAAGAAGCAGCTGCAGGATGAGATGCTGCGCCGTGTGGATGCCGAGAACCGGCTGCAGACGCTGAAGGAAGAGCTCGAGTTCCAGAAGAACATCTACAGCGAGGTGAGCAGCGGGGTGCGCCGCAGAGCCAATTCCCTGCCGGTGCCTCCCTGCAGAAGGCTGATCCACGCAGCCTGCTTGGGACAAGCCCCGCACGCCGCGTCTCCATCCCCTCTCCCCAAGCTGGTGCCACCCCCAGCTGACTCCGTGTCTCCTGCCCCGTCCCCAGGAGCTGCGGGAGACCAAACGCCGCCACGAGACCCGGCTGGTGGAGATCGACAACGGGCGGCAGCAGGAGTTTGAGAGCAAGCTGTCCGAGGCCCTGCAGGACCTGCGGAGACAGCACGAGAACCAGATCAAGCAGTACAAGGATGAACTGGAGAAGACCTACAGCGCGAAGGTGAGCGGCGGCCGCGTCCACTTCCACCCCTGCCCCACGCTAAGGTTCTTCTCCGTGTCTTTTCCTCCGCCTCACGGGGCACTGGCGGATGGAGGGGACCGGGGGCTCTAACCTCCCTGTGCCACCGTCCAGCTGGAGAACGCCAAGCAATCTGCCGAGAGGAACAGCAACATCGCAGGTGCTGCCCACGAGGAGCTGCAGCAAGTCCGCATCCGCATTGACAGCCTCTCCTCCGAAGTCAGCCACCTGCAGAAGCAGGTGAGTCGGGACCGAGGGGCTCCCCCGGCCGTCCCCTGCCCCGGGCTGGTCCCCTCGCGTGGACGTCCCCAGATGTGGTGGCTGCCCTGACCTTCCCTCCCTGCTCAGCTGGCTGCCAAGGAGGCAAAGCTGCACGATCTGGAGGATACTCTGTCCCGGGAGCGCGAGACCAACCGGCGCCTGCTCGCCGACAAGGACCGGGAGATGGCCGAGATGCGGGCACGCATGCAGCAGCAGCTGGACGAGTACCAGGAGCTGCTGGACATCAAGCTGGCTCTGGACATGGAGATCAACGCCTACCGCAAGCTGCTGGAGGGCGAGGAGGAGAGGTGAGTGGGAATCGCTGCCCCGGGTGCCCCAGGTGGGCTGCGCAGGTCCCAGCCCTTGCGTCCTCATGGGCTCCTTCTCGCTTTTTCCTGCCCAGGTTGAGGCTGTCCCCCAGCCCGTCCTCCCACAAAGGACATGGGATCCACTTCTCCGGCTCGAGTTCATCCAAGAAGAGGAAGCTGGAGGACAGCGAGAGCCGGACCAGCTTCTCCCACCATGCCCGGACAAGCGGCCGTGTTGGTGTGGAGGAGGTGGACCTGGAGGGCCGATTCGTCCGTCTGAAGAACAAGTCCAACGAGGTGGGTTCGCCTCCAGGAGGGTCCCGGGGCTTCGCCAGCGTTTTATCTCAGCCCCCCGGGCAGGAGGTGAGCCAGGACACGGTGGGGAGGAGGCGGCGGGGTCTCAAGGTTGTTGTTTTCGCTGTCGCAGGACCAGGCGATAGGGAACTGGCAGATCAAGAGGCAGAATGGAGACGACCCCATCATCACCTATCGCTTCCCCCCGAGGTTCACCTTGAAGGCTGGCCAGACGGTCACGGTGAGTCGCTCCTGATGGCTCCTCAGGGGGGGCAACCCACGGCCCCAGGGTCCGTGGAGTGCGGTCCTGAGACCTTTTTCTCTGTGCTCTTCTCCCCAGATCTGGGCCTCGGGGGCTGGGGCGACCCACAGCCCCCCCCACCGACGTGGTGTGGAAAAACCAGAGCAGCTGGGGCTGCGGGGACAGCCTGCGCACTGCCCTCATCAACTCCAACGGGGAGGTGAGAGTCCCGGGGCAGGGGAGACAAACGCCGGGCCCCATCCTTCACTCGGAGGGTGGTGAGGAACAGGGTGCCCAGAGGGGTTGTGGATGCCCCATCCCCGGAGGTGTTCAAGGCCAGGTTGGATGAGGCCCTGAGCAACCTGATCCAGTGGGTGACGTCCCTGGCTGCGGCAGGGGGGTTGGAACTAGATCATCCTTGGGGTCCCTCCCAACCCGAGCCATTCCGTGCTGGTCCCTGAAATGTGGTGGGACCTCTGCCGTGACTGGGGTGCTGCAACGGATGGCTGCAAGCTCTGTAGAAGGGGACACCTCATTGCTGTCTACAACTACCTGAAAGGAAGTGGTGGGGAGCTGGGGATCGACCTCTTCTCGCAGATAACCAGTGATAGGACCAGAGGGAACGGCCTCAGGTTGTGCCAGGGGAGATTCAGGTTGGAAATGAGGAGACATTTCCTCTCAGAAAGAGCGGTCAGGCGTTGGGACGGGTTGCCCAGGGAGGTGGTGGCGTCCCCGTCCCTGGGGGTGTTCAGGGAAAGGTTGGACGTGGTGCTTGGGGACGTGGTTTAGTGGTGACAGTGGTGGCAGGGGGGTGGTTGGACCAGATGAGCTCGGAGGGCTTTTCCAATCCTAATGATCCTGTGATTCTCTCCGCTCCAGGAGGTGGCCATGCGGAAGCTGGTCCGCACCGTGATCATCAACAACGAAGACGACGACGAGGACGATGAAACCAGCCACCGCCACCACCACGTGAGTGCCGCGCTCGTCTCTCCTGGGGACGTTGGGGCAGCCCGGCTCAGGCCCGGTCTAGGTGGGAGGCAGCTCAGAACCAGGCAGAATCTGGCCCGGCAGCAGAAGGCAGGTGGGAGGGTGCTTTGGAAACAACCACACGGGAGAAGCTGGCGGAATTCAGAGGAGACTCTGAGCCAAAGAGGCTCTGCAGGTCTTGTTGGAAGATATCTCCAAGCCAGAGGGACCTCGGCCTGCTGTGGAGCGGCTGGGAGGAGCCGGCAGGGAGGCTGAGCCGGTCCCTGCCTGGCTGGGGTTGAAGGATGAGGCTGTGGGAGGCTGATGGATGACGCCTCCCGGGGGCACTTGCACCATCCTCTCCACCTCATGAGGGCTCTGGGCCGGATCCAGAGGTGCCTCTGTCCTTCCTCCAAAAAAAAACCTGCTGGAGGCTCCCGGATCCACTGCCTGGGAATTGCTTTGGGTCGGAAGAGCCCTGCCAAGCCCAGCATCGATTATCCCTGGATGCAGGACCCAGGTGCCCCCGGGCTGGTGCTGCTGTCTGCCAGGCCCCGAGTCCTTTCCAAGAGCAAATTTCCCTTCGGAAAGCCATCAGCCGGGGCTGTGCCAGGCAGTGAGGAAGAGGATGCTCTGAGCACAGGACAAGCGTGGTGGAAACGCCTCCTGTGGCACGCGGAGAGCCTGGGGCTGCGAGCAGCAGCGGGGCAGGGGCAGCGCCCACCCTGTGCCGTGCGCCAGACACAGTGATTTGGGATTTTGGGGGGGGGATTATTTCAGTGTCTTTTAAATATGTGCTGTGCAGAGGCCGGGAGGAGCACGGCCCCTCTTTGAAGGCAAACCCGGGAGCCCAGCACCAAACGCTGGTGCTGCTGCCACGCTCAGGGTGGGATGCTTGAGGCAGAAGACACTTGGGCGGGTGTTCAGGGCCGTTTTCTCCGTTCCTCCCCATCCAGGGCAGCTGCGGTGACTCTGGGGACCCCGGCGAGTACAACCTGCGCTCGCGCACGGTGGTGTGCAGCAGCTGCGGTCAGCCGGCCGACAAGTCGGGCTCGCAGAACGCTGGCCTCAGCACCATGTCCTCGGGCTCCTCCTCCAGCGTGACCGTCACCCGCAGCTACCGCAGCGTCGGCGGCTCTGGAGGTGGCAGCGGCCTTGGGGACAACCTGGTGACCAGGTCCTACATCCTGGGCAGCTCCAGCCCCCGCCGGCAGGTCAGTAGGCAGCGGGTGCCGAGGGCTCCGCGGGCATCGTGGCAGCCGGGCGGTCCTGCTGGGATGCTGCCGCCTGGCGTTGCCTTCGCGGCCGCAGCAAGCAGAGGGTGACGTGGTGGTTTTGTTTCTTTTCTTCTTTCCTCTTCCTCCCAGGCTCAGGCCCCGCAAAACTGCAGCATCATGTAACTCTGTGGCACCATTCCTGTGTTTCCTGGCCATCTCGAGCTAGTTTATTCCCAAAGCAAAAGATTTTTTTTCCTTTTTTTAAAAAAAAAAAGGAAGATATCGAAACCAAGGTTGAAAGTTTTGTTTTCTATAGCAGGAATTTTATATATATATATATATATTAAAAATGCTAAAAGATGCTTTTTTTTTTGTAAAGAAAAAATCTATTTCTATAAAAAAGGAAAAGCTTTTCAGCTTCAAAACTTTTTTTAAAACTTCAGCCAAAGACACCAACGAATCGTGTTTACTGAACAGCAATGCAGGAAGAGATTGTAGTTTAATAGCTCTCTAGCTGATGCCTTTTTTGCCAAAGCTTTTTATATAGGACTAAGACAAGCGAAGCCAGCCCGGGTGTGTGCCGGGCGCTGCGCGGTGGCTGGACCGGAGCTCAGAGGTGCTGGGGCAGAGGCTGGGCCACCCACACCAGCGCTGCTGCAGTGACCCCACTACACCCCTGGGCACGTGCCTTGGAGGGCTGCTGGCTCCAGCAGAGCCCAGAGCCTTTGTAATCCCCCCCCCCTTTTTTTTTAATCCATGTCCAAATTTCCCCATGCTTTCCATTTTTTTTTGTTGTTTTTTTTTTGGGTTATTTCTCTGCTGCCACATCTCAGGGGGGCTCCCGGCAGCTTGTGGGCAGTGTCCTGGCTCGCTCCGCGTGGGCATTGCCACCTTGCCAGCACCCCCCCCAGGGTTCCGCGCGAGGCACCCCCCAGGCACCGCTTCCCCCCCCCCCGGGGGTTTCTCAGCAGCCGAGTTGTGCCTTAGCCAGGAGCCCCGCCACCAACGCAGCTCCGAGGTGGGTCCCAGGGGACGGCCGAGCTGCGTCCTGCTCCTGGCGGATTCGGCTGAGGGGGCAGCGGACCCCGCTCCTGGGGGGCTGGATCCGGCCCCATGCCCGAGGGGCTTCAGCCCTGCCGTGTCCAGCCCGGCTCTCCTCCAGTGTAGGAGTTCGGGCGCCCGTTCCAGGGCGGGATGAGGCCAAGGATGCTTGGGCTGGGCTGTTTTGCCGGGATGGCTGTTTGAGGGAGGGGGATTTTGGGGTCTGGCATGGGCAGCTCCCCTCCCTGCAAGGCTCCAGCCAGCTGCCAGCAGAGATTTCCACGTGTTGCCCCGCTGGGGGGGAAGCCCCTGGCCCCTCTGCCTCCAGTACGGCCCTGGGGCAGATTCAGGCCCCCAGCACGAGCCACCCCGCGTTCGGACCTGTGCTTGCAAAGCTTCTGTACCCGTGCCTGTATCGCCTTCTGAAATCAATACAGCAGAATCCTTCCCACCCTGTGTGCTGTTGTCATTGCCGTCCCCGTCAGGGACCAGGGGGGAGAGGGGGGAGCTCCGGGGTGTGATGCTGTGAGCTGGGGGGGGCAGCCAGGAGCCCTCCCAGTGCAGAGCCGGGGGATTGAGGGGACACGGTTCAAGAGGCCGAGGGAGCAGGGGTTGCCTCCCCCAGGGACTCTGGGGACAGATGCCCCCCTGATATGGGGACGGAGGGGGCTGCAGGTTGCTCCCTCCCAACCTGGGGGGGGCCGTGCCAGGCACCGTGGCCGGGTGGGAGGGGCGCGGGGGAAAGGGGAGAGCCGCAAAGCCGGCGCGTAATCGGCTTTGCTGGACACGGGCGCTGGGGAGCCGCGATGTGAGCGAGCACCGGCGGGCGGCCGGGGCGCAGGCACAGCCAGGTAGGTGCCCGGCGTGCCCACCCTGGAGGACAAACACCCCCCCCCCCCCCCCCCAGTGCGCACCACGGGCTTGGGCCTGGGTCCTTCTGACTGTGTTGGGGTCCCATCACCCCCAAAATCGGCTGCGAGCGGGGCTGAGGACAGGGGGAGCTGATGTGGCTTTGGTGCGCGCAGCTCTGTGCTGGTTTGCGGGGACCCACGAGGCATCTCCGTCCCCCTCTACACACATCCCCCCAGGAGGAGGGATTGCGGTGGAGGTCTCGGGATCAGGTGCTTTCCCCTCTCTTGGGGCGCCTGGGCACATGTTGGCTGTGGTGCCAGCACCACCACGTGTCTGAGCCCCATGTCAGCGGGGCACCCTGCGTGCTGATGGCTCGGGGACACCCACACTGCACCCCTGGGGTGGGTGAACCCCAAACCTGGCAGTGATTAAGAGTTGTGACAGGGCCCCTCTGCCCCCATCCGTGCTGCGTCTGGCCACGAGGTGGGAACGCACCCAAGCCCAGCACCCCAAATGTCACGAGGCTGTGCGCTGTTGAATATGGGGCGAAGCCGGACGCGCCACAGGGACCTCGTGCTCCAGCCTGGCCTTGATTCCATCTGGGGGCAGTGGGAGATGTCCCTGTGCCCCCCAAAACCCCATGCGGGACCCCAGAGTCCTGGCACAGAGTGTCTCAGTCACGCTGGGAAGGGCTGAGCTGGCAGCATTGCTCAGTGCCCTTTGTCACCATCAGTGCCCGTGCGCAGCCCTGGGGACCTCACGTGGCCCGTGGAAACCGTGCCTGACCCCTGGGGACCGCGCACAGCCCCGTGGGAACCACGCACAAGGGTGCTGGGGGGGAGCCCTCAGGTATTGGGGACCCTGGACCAAGCACCCAGCTGGGGACAGAGCCAGGACTGCCCCCGATACCTGGGAGCCACCAGGGTTTGGCCACCCAGGGCCTGTCTGAGTGGGTGCCTGGGGCCCCACAAGTCCCACAGCAGCCCCGTCCAGCCCCCTGCGTGCCCAGGGGGATTAAGGTCAGGCCTCCCCGCTAATCCCATGTGGGGGGTTAAGGTGGGAGCTTGCGCACGTTGCCACCCCCAAGGTCGCACCCCAAGGTGCTGCTGCCCATCGCGGGGCGCACTGGAGGCAGCACGGGGAGAGCCAGGCTGGGCTGGGGGGACCCCACCCCGACCCCAAGGGGGCTGGAGCAGCTCTGCCTCCCCGCAGCGGGCTTTGGCTAAGCCCCCGGTGCCGGCGGGCGGGCAGGCACGAGAGACAAGCTCCTTAGGGCACCCAGGAGAAAGCTCCAAGCTCCCAAGCCCCGTGGGAAGCAGGGCAGTGGAAAAGGAAGGGGGGGGGGGGAACAGGGGACAGGACCCCCAGGTCCGCTCCCCAGCCCTGGAAGGGGCCAGATGCCCCCGGTTTGGGGTAGGTTGGGGCCAAAATCGCCGTGCGGGTGCACTCCTGGCTCAATGCCTGTGGGGATGAAGACCGGCACGGGGTTGTAGCACGCTTCCGAGGTGCCCCGAGCCCCGTGGTGCAATTTCCCCCTTCCTCCACCGCGCAGCCTGGGTAGGGCTCAGCTGAAAGCCCCGTTACGTGCCATTAAAAAAAAAAATCATAATAAATAAATGTTGTAGGGTCACAGCCCCCCAGCAGGCTGGGGGAAGAAGTCCCAAAGGGCAGGCAGCTGCGGAGGAGGGAAGCAGCAGCAGGGGGATCCCACGGGGGGCTCCGGGCACCCCAATGCCACGTGGCTGGGCCGCAAGGGAAGGAGGCCGGGGGGAAGTGGGATCCGCCAGCGGCAGCAGGCCGGGCCGCCTCCCCAGGGACGTTTGGACAGGGGGGAGCGGGACGTGCTGCGATCCAGACCCAGGTGCTGTGGGCAGCGGGAGCCTCAGGGGCTTGCGGGGGGTCTCCTGCACCCACAGACCCCCCACCCCCCAGTTTGGGGCCCGGAGCCTGGGGCGGAATGGAGCTGGGGGCAGAGCTGGGGGGGGCGTCGGGGTGCGGTGAGGCCACGCAGCATCACGGGGGGGCTGCGGGGGAGATGTGTGGGGGGCCGCTGTGGGGACACGGCGGGGACAAGAGGACGCCGCAGAGAGGGCTGGATGTGGACGGGGGTGCTTGGACCTCCGCGGGTGCGGACACAAAGCGGGGGTGCCCGCGGGTGCTGGGCCGCGCGTGGCGGCGCCGTGTCCGGCTGTCGAGCCCGTCCGTGTGTCCGTGCCCGCCGGCGGGCGCGGGTGAGGCCGGCCGCAGCCGGCCGAGGTAAGCCGTAGCCATGGAGACGTGAGCGGGGGATCCGGCGGCCCCCACCTCGGGGATGCTGCACCCGCCAGCCCCCCACCACCACCACCACCCCCCCCCCGGCCGCCCGCTGCCACAGGTCGGTACCAAGGTGGCTGGGACCGGGATGGGGACGGGGGCTCCTTGGGGTTTGGGGGGGGTTGGAGGGGGGCGCGTGAGGGATTGCTGGGGCCGGGGGCAGTCGCCATGGCGGGGATGGGCTCTGGGGACTCCCTGGACATCGCCGGGGCTGCCGTGCAGCTATACAAAGGGGCTGAGGTCCTGAAGCCAAGCGGAGCGTTCCTGCAGCCCGCCCCGGCCACGTCCCCCTTTCTTCCTCCCCTCTCCCCTCCGCATCCCACCGCACAGCCCCCCCCCAGCATCTCCCCTTGTGTCGTCCCCCCCCCAAATCCCTCCTATATCCTGCACGGCCACCGCAGCTGCCTCCCTTTGCATTCCCCCCCTCACATCCCTCCCCAGCACCCCCAGGATTTCTCCCGTGTCCTCCCGTAACCCTCCCTGCTTCCCACCACCCTATTTCCTCCCCCCCCCCCCGGTTTTAGGGACAAGCCATCGGAGCACCCCCGGT